>NC_142740.1:13357699-13607699 GCF_051943395.1 Hippocampus bargibanti
ACGCCCCTGACCGAGAAAGCAACAGACAATGCATTTTGGGTACTTGATTCGGTCTGTAAACTTCGTGTTGATCCGTGTTGATGGCGAAATTTGAAGGAAAACACATAAATAACGCGATGGTGAATCGTGTGTTGCACCAAGACTACTATTTGATATTCACTGACACAAATTCCCAGCAGACAAATCAGCCCATTTCCAACGGAGCTTGGGCGCCATCTTGTGCATTTTCTGGCACGCTACATTGGAGTTCTGACGGCTGATACGGAAGGACTTCTTTAATCGATTGCAAACATTTATGCGTTCCTCTTCAGAACTATTTGAATCATATTCATAAATGGATGAGTATGAAGAAAGCATCTTCTCTGAATCTGGAGCGTTTGTTTTAATTCTCGAGCAAGGCAAAACGTCCTGGCGTGATATCACGAACAAGGGGGCGGGACCTTCTGAAACTGAAACTTTCTGAGGTCATTTTGAAGTAGTTTTGGGACACTTTAAGTCATTTTTATTGGTGTTTTGCATTTGACTAAAAATATCAGCCTGCGTGTTTCGGGTATTTTAGATGCTATAAAACGTTTTTCTGATGTCAATTACGAAACAAAAAAAATGGTGTCGTTGTCCTTTAAGCGTAGACTTATAAGCAATGTTTTTTTTTTTTGTTTTTTTAGTCTCATAAAATATTGAAAACATTGGTCCCAGAATTACAGTATTAACAAATGTTCACAAATTTCACTGCAGCGTTACTATTTACGTATGAATGTAAAGTGTATGAATCTTTCAATAGAACTTGATGACAATGTAATTTTACAAATAATAAATGGGTGCAATTTCCCCAAATTCTAATAAGAAATATGTTATTCCTTCAAATCACTGGAAAAATATATAGACTTTGGAAATTATTGTCAAAAAGGTATCCCTCACATTTACATGGTCCAACAATTGTTTAGCTATATGTATTTACTCCTTGAACAAAGTTCACAGGAAACACAAACAGCTCACTGGAAATGTATTAATGTCATTAAATGTATGGATGGATTTGGTATTTTTTTATGTATTTGATTGAAGAGCAGTAAGGCTGACCTTAGCAAAATTTTCATTGTGCAATGTCCGGTATCTCGTAAATAATAAAAACAAATGATTGTAAGAAATCCTCGATGATGTTAGGTGAGTCATGAGATTCAATGGTGACTACAGGCAACATGTCCAAAGCCAGGCTCAAACAGACTGACAGCAGGGGAAGTGAAGAATGCGGTGAACCCTTTACAGGAAGTTCACATAGGAGAGGTTGATTTGTTCCTAGTTTAGACTATTTTCTACATTAAATACTGAGCATGCCAAACACAAATGTGGGTTTTCACATCAGCACATTGACTAAGGTTTTAGTAGGCTTGGAAAAAGTGTATTGTTTTATTCTGGTGTGACTGAATTATTAACATAATGTTGACACCCCATTGACTTATTTTCAACATCATATGCCTTCCTTTTTTGGAAGTGATACCAATCCTGATGTGGATTATTTTTCCACTTTTACTTTGAGCGTCCTATTGATCTGTGTGCTCCTATCCGCAGATTCACAGCTTCCGTCACTGGGCAACCCCTGATTTACCTTCTCACTGATATCGTTCAACTTTACGTCTCTCCTGGTGCGTGCAATTCTCTCTTTATGGCTCAGTCTCACGCTGTTGTCATTCCTTTGCATTAAAACACTTATGTACAATATCCATCCCTTGACCCTTTTTGTCCTCACAAGGGTTGCGAGAGGTGCTGGAACCTGTCCTAGCTATCGGCAGTAGGCGGGGGGCACCCTGAACTGATTGCAAGCTGATCGCAGGGTACACACAAACAAACAGCCATTCACGCTTACACTCACATTCACACTCAGGGACAAAGCATGTTCAATCGGCCTGACATGCATGCTTTTTGGAACCCAAAGATGCAGGGGGAGAACATGCAAACTACACACAGGAAGTCCAGAGCTGGAATCGAACCCAGTACCTCTGCACTGTGAGGTTGATGAGTAAACCACCAGGTCACCAGTACAACATCCTTAATTTTTAGGATCACTTTAGGATGAATGAGATAACTTTTGGCCGGATTTCATTCCCGTGATTAAGTACAATCCAGAACTTTGAAAAGATGATCGACCAAAAGTACAAAAGTAATTTGACCGCAGGAACAGTGAATGGGGGTGATGGTTTTGGGGTGGGGGTGATACTGTATGTCTCTGGAATTTAGGATAGTCATGCTAGCAAGGCGCAATTTTGAAACATTTGTCGATGATGTGTTATATTGGTAGCTAGAATATAATCTGGTTTTATCATTCAAGAGAAGAGTATCGATGTTACCTTCTGCAGTCTGTGTTTCTAAACTGTCAAACCAGATTGCTTTTGTCCTTATCGGGATTTGCAGTTCAAATAATTTTTCACCGTAAAGTCTAGATTTTCTGCTATATGCTATGAGCTTTGTCAAATTACTTGCTTTTATTATTTGTTTTCTTTATTTATGAATAGCTAATTATTATCGCGAGGGCATGAAAAAATGTTTTCACAAATAAATGTTAAAAATGGTGCATATACAATATGTCACTTACATATCATACATCATATCATACATATCACTTAAAGCCATATGTTATCTTCATTATTTTACAACAAATAAATATGAATATTGTTCTACACCGACACTGCTATGCCTCGCAACTGTCCAAAAATCAGATTTTTGGAGAAAACATTTTTGGGATCATGATACTTTTATTCAAAATCCAAGACCACCCTAAAGAACTACTTTAATGACGCCTTTAAAAAAAAAGTGCAGATCAGGTTTTCATTTGGTTGTATTTTATTTATATAGTTTGAAATGGAGTGGGGAAAAACTACCTCTCCCACCACTTCAGTGCCACAAACTGATAATCCAATTTATGAGACCTACGATAACTTTTCAGCCAGCACGTTATAGGTTCCCTATAACGTAAACACGTTTACCATACCAAGTGCGATCCTCTACTATAGTTTGTGTTTCTGCTCCTGTAGCTCCTCCCAGTGGACTGCATGGATACAATGGCGCAAAAAAACATACTCTGTCACAAGTTGGCTGAATATTCAAAGCATAAAAGCGAGGGTCTCAAAGTTATCTTACTTTTAATAATGTTTACGAGTTGCAATAATATCCTTACGTTATTTAATTCTTTGATAAACACTTGAAAACAATCTATAAAGCAGAGGCGGGCAAATTTGTGGGCCCGGGGCCACATTGGCTGGGTGAACAGAATATACATGTTTTACAAACAAGGACTTTACTGCAACAATGTACTGCAAAAAAAAACTGCAGCTTACAGAACAGTATATAAAAAAAATTATAAATTGACAAAATAATATAAAGTGAGATGAGACCAGGTGACTTCTCGTTCCATTCACTCACTATCTTCTATTTCGCCTCGATCAGCACACACAACATTACTCAGCTGATGTTGTGCAATGAACTTTTGAAGACAGCCATGGGACGCTTCAAAGTCTTTGATTCACATCTATTGATAGACTAAATCTATTAAATCTATTAATAGCAAAGTCTAAAATCTATTTTTTACTTCACCATTACCTGGTTACATCAGTAGTAGTTCGATTAAATACATGTATACATATCTACATGTATATATATCTTGTTTTAGATACATACACACACACACACACACACACACACACACACACACACACACACACACACACACACACACACACACACACACACACACACACACACACACACACACACACACACACACACACACAGACAAACTCCACACAGGATGGCCACGATCTGAAATCTCATTGCATTAATAATAGCAAATATGTTTTGATTGTATAAACAAGTACGCAAACACCTACATGCATTAACTGATCAAGAGTAAACATTTGTGAAAAATCTGACATTTATTAAATTGCCAGAGATAAGCAGATAAAGATATCGTTACTACTAATAGAATAATGTTGTAATCATTCTCTCTGCATGTTAGATTCCAGGTATGCAAATTCCTGCGTCATCCTATGAGAACAGCATGTGAAACTGAATGGAATTTTGGACTGCCTCCCATAACACTGCAAAAGCCTGGAGTTGTAATAACATTGGAAGGAACTAAATCCTCTCAACTCTGGTGACACAGTAAATATATCAGAAAGGGGGGTAATTCATCCACATCATGTCTGCGGAAAATTACAGCCTCATTTAATATGGTTTTTGGAAATTGCCCAGAAATGAATCATATTTTTTTTCAAAATGAATGAATAGGTATCTATGATTATTTCAGGAGATATCTGTCATATTCTCATAAAATCAATAAAAAACTTGATTTAAAAAGTGCACTATTAAGTGCAATAATGTAGCCACAAGAGGGCTTATTGTGCCGGTCCCAAGCCGGTCCCCAAAACAAATATGTGAATCAAACCTATGAATCCCATACCGGATCGGTCGAGGCCCGGGTTAACAACGGCCGCCATTGGTACTGTTGACCTTCAGGGTTCCAGTGGAAAATGGACTACTGTTGGTCGAAGAAGGAGAGGAGGGAGGTGTGCCCGGAGGAAAAGAGAGAAATGGAACGCCAAGAGTATAGAACTAAGAGTAGGAACTTTGAATGTAGGAACAATGACAGGTAAAGGTCGAGAGCTGGTTGACATGATGCAGAGAAGGAAGGTAGACATACTGTGTGTCCAGGAGACCAGGTGGAAAGGGAGCAAGGCTAGAAGCTTAGGGTCAGGGTTTAAGTTGTTCTATCATGGTGAAGACAGAAATAAAAATGGAGTTGGGGTTATCTTAAAAGAGGAGTTTGTTAAGAATGTCTTAGAAGTAAAAAGAATATCAGATATAATGATGAGTCTGAAGCTAGAAATTGAAGGTGTGATGTTCAATGTTGTTTGTGGGTATGCCCAACAAGTAGGATGTGAGCTGGCGGAGAAGGAGAAATTTTGGTTGGACTTTGATGAAGTCATACAGAACATCCCGAGAAGTGAGAGGGTTGTAATTGGTGGAGACTTTAATGGACATGTTGGCGCAGGAAACAAAGATGATGAGGAGGTGATGGGCAGGTTTGGACTCCAGATGAGGAACGCTGAAGGACAGATGGTGGTTGACTTTGCGAAGAGAATGCAAATGGCTATTGTGAATACTTTCTTTCAGAAGAGACAGGAACATAGGGTGACCTATAAGAGTGGAGGCAGAAGTACACAAGTAGACTACATTTTGTGTCAACGGCGCCATCTAAAGGAAATCAGTGACTGCAAAGTAGTGGTTGGTGAGAGTGTAGCCAGACAGCATAGGTTGGTGGTGTGTAGGATGACGCTGGCAGTGAGGAAGATGAAGAAACCAAAGGCTGAAGTGAGGACAAAATGGTGGGAGTTGGAAAAGGAAGAGTGTTGCATGACATTTAGGAAGGAGGTAAGACAAGCACTGGGTGGGCAAGAGGTCCTTCCAGATGACTGGCAAACTACAGCGAACATAATCAGAGACACGGGTCGGAAAGTACTTGGCGTATCGAGTGGAAGAAAGGTAGATAAGGAGACTTGGTGGTGGAATGGGGAGGTGCAGGAGTGTATACAGAGAAAGAGGTTAGCAAAGAAGAAGTGGGACACTGAGAGGACGGACGAGAGTAGACAGCAGTACAAGGAGATGCAACGCACAGTTAAAGTAAAGGTGGCAAAGGCCAAACAAGAGGCCTATGATGACTTGTATGCGCGGCTGGACAGCAAGGAAGGTGAGACTGATCTTTACAGGCTGGCGAGACAGAGAGACAAAGATGGTAAGGACCTGCAGGAGGTTCGGGTGATGAAGGATAGAGATGGCAATGTATTAACAGGTGCCAGTAGTGTGATGGCAAGATGGAAAGAGTAATTTGAAGAAATGATGAATGAGGAAAATGAGAAGGAACAAAGAGTAGAAGACGTGACTGTTGTGGACCAAGACGTAGCAAGCATTAGCAAGGATGAAGTGAGGAGGGCGCTGAAGAGGATGAAGGGGGATAGGCACTCGGGCCTGATGATTTACCAATCGAGGTATGGAAGTGTCTTGGAGAGGTGGCGGTGGTGTTCCTGACTGGGTTATTCAGTCATTATTATACCCTCTCATGAAAGGGGAAAAAAACATTGCCAGAGGTCGAACCAGCGCTTTATCGGCACCCCAGCAAGAGAAAACAGAAACTGAACAAATTTGACAATGTCGCTCCATGTCATATTTTCACTTCCTAAATAAAATGCACAAGATGGCAAAAAATAAATCTGGGAATGGCAGTGAATGAGTTAAACAGTAGTTATTTATGACTTCTTTTATTTTGTTTCAGTGAGATCTGCCCTCCAAAGCAAACGGTGACTGAAATGTGGGCCCCGAAAAAAATGACTTTGACACCCACGCTGTAATACAATAGCATATGCTTAGTTTTCCTAGTGTGTGTGTGTGTGTGTGTGTGTGTGTGTGTGTGTGTGTGTGTGTGTGTGTGTGTGTGTGTGTGTGTGTGCGTGTGTGCGTGCGTGCGCGCGTGCGCGCGTGCGTGCGTGCGTGTGTGTGTGTGCGTGCGTGCGTGCGTGCGTGTGTGTGTGTGTGCAGGGGCGTGCATGTTTTTCAGGTTCTAGGTCGAGGTATGGAAGTGTCTTGGAGAGGTGGCGGTGGTGTTCCTGACTGGGTTATTCAACGAGATCTTAGATGGTGAACAGATGCCTGAAGAATGGAAACGAAGTGTACTTGTGCCCATTTTTAAGAACAAAGGAGATGTGCAGGGTTGTACTAATTACAGAGGAATAAAGTTGATGAGCCATACAATGAAACTCTGGGAAAGAGTAGTTGAAGCTAGACGAAGAGCAGAAGTGAACATTTGTGAGCAGCAGTATGGCTTCATGCCAAAAAAGAGTACAACAGATGCAATGTTTGCTTTAAGAATGCTGATAGAGAAGTACAGAGAAGGTCAGAAGGAATTGCATTGTGTCTCTGTAGATCTGGAGAAAGCGTATGACAGGGTGCCCAGAGAAGAGCTGTGGCATTGCATGAGGAAGTCTGGAGTGATGGAAAAGTATGTCAGAGTGGTGCAAGACATGTATCGTGACTGTAAGACAGTTGTGAGGTGTGGTGTCGGTGTGACGGAGGAATTCAAGGTGGAGGTGGGACTCCACCAGGGGTCAGCTCTGGGCCCCTTCTTGTTTGCTATGGTGATGGACAGGCTGACAGACGATGTTAGACAAGAATCTCCTTGGACCATGATGTTTGCAGATGACATTGTGATCTGTAGCGAGAACAGGGAACAGGTGGCGGAGAAATTAGAGATGTGGAGATATGCCCTGGAAAGGAGAAGAATGAAGATCAGTCGTAGCAAGACGGAATATACGTCTGTGAATGAGAGGGATCCAAGTGCAAGAGTGATGCTACAGGGGGAAGAGATAAAGAAGGTGGAGAATTTTAAGTACTTGGGGTCAACTGTCCAGAGCAATGGAGAGTGTGGAAAAGAGGTGAAGAAGCGTGACCAGGCAGGCTTGAGCGGCTGGAGAAAAATGTCAGGTGTGATGTGTGATAGAAGGGTTCCAGCTAGGATGAAAGGAAAAGTGTATAAAACCGTGGTGAGACCAGCCATAATGTTGGGACTGGAGACAGTGCCGCTGAAGAAAAGACAGGAAGCAGAGCTGGAGGTAGCAGAGCTGAAGATGTTGAGGTTTTCTTTGGGAGTGACCAGGTTGGATAGGATCAGGAATGAGTACATTAGAGGGACAACTCATATTAGAGGCTTTGGTGAGAAAGTCAGAGAGGCCAGACTGAGATGGTTTGGACATCTCCAGAGGAGAGAGAGTGACTATATAGGGAGATGGATGCTGAGCCTTGCACTGCCAGGCAGGAGACCAAGAGGAGGTTTATGGATGTGTTCAAAGAGGACATGAAGGTTGCTGGTGTGAGAGAAGAGGATGCACAAAACCGGGATAGATGGAGGACATGGATTCGCTGTGGCGACCCCTGAGGGGAAAAGCCGAAAGGAAGAGAAGACTATTAAGTGCAATGGGGTTATTGATTTATTTGTAACAAAATATTCTTGTATATTTGACACAAACCTCCATCTATGATGTTATATCGCAGACCTCAATAGGTGAAATCTGTAATATACAGTAGAAGTCCTTACCCTAATTAAATAAACCCTGGACGGATGGGCGAACGGACGGACGCACAGAACGACAGACAGATGCCAAGAATTTTTACATGTCTATCCTTGCTCTGACACACATACTAAGTTTTTCTGGGGACCACTTTTCTGGGGACGAACCTTTATATATAAATGACTTACAGCTCTAAAAAAAATCAGGCATGCACACGGTGGGTTTGTCAGCTTATACACACCTTTAAATACAAGACTTTATGAAGTCATGTTTGGACCATGTCTTTTGGGGACTTCAGAAAAAAAAACTATTTTACGTGTAACTAAATTTCAATATAGAGTAAAGTCTCGTTATATCGATATCGGATATATCGATAGTCTCGGTTATATCGATACTATTTCTATGCACGCGCGGAGAAAATTACATGCAAACAGGGTCGGATATATCTATAGTCCCGGTTATATCGATATTTTTTCGGACTCCCTTGAATATCGATATAACGAGACTTTACTGTATTTAAATGTACTGTATTTAAAAATTTCACACACGATCCCTACTGAAGCTGCTGCCCCCGCGACCCGACCCCGGATAAGCGGCAGAAGATGGATGGATGGATGGACACACGATCCCGACCAGGTACACCTGATTTATGGGGACCTCACACAAACTGTATTACTAATCAAAAATAGCAAACATCTGAATTTAACTGTTGAATTATAGTCAATTAATGTCATTGAAATGTGATGCCTCGGCTTACGAACGCTTTAGCTCACGAACTTTTCACTTTATGAACATTAAATTCGTGATAATATAATCTTGGCATACAAACCAGTTTTCGGCGGACGGACCAAACCACATAGCGCTACGGTGGCTGGCGGACTAGTTTTAGGCGGATGAACACCAAACCACACGGTCGAACAGCGCCACGGTGGCTGGCGGACTAATTTTCCACACATCCATTGAGTGCAGACGTGGTTTGCTATTGAGTAAACACGCGTCTACATTCAGTCGTGTGTGCTCTTTCCTCAATTGCTACATGTGAACAAACAAAGTGCATGCCATCCATGGATTTTTAGATTATCGCTCAATCATTGTCAACTATGGGTAGAAAGTGATAGAACGTTTTTATACACATCCGTAAACATCCTATGTTATTTCATGTTTAGTTTAGTCTATATGGATGTATGTACGTCTGTGTAAGCTCTCAGTCGTACAGGAGTGGTCCATCGATGAGAAGGTTTCTTCAGCCGTCATCTGTACAAATTTGAAGGTTTCGGACGTTTCGCCTCCTATCCAAGAAGCTTCGTCAGCGAACTAAAGTCTTCAGAATCAGAATCAGAATCAGAATACCTTTATTCGTCCCGCAATGGGGAAATTTGCAGTCCACAGCAGCAATTGAAGAGGGATGGGGTTGGGGTGGGAGTGAAAGGATAGAAAACAAGATATTCTAAGCATAACAAAATAAAAATGTCAAGTGTATACTGTGCATATGTAGATGTGCAAAAACCGTTCTATAAACAAGACTGTACATAGTGCAGAATCAAGAAATGCATTTAGATATATTGCAACAACCCATATTTACAAGTGTCCAGTTTTTTTTGTTTTTTTTTCACATGTGATCATTGGGAATTGTGAAGCCTGACAGCAGTCGGTAGGAACGAGCGGCGGTACCTCTCCTTCTTGCAGCGCGGGTGTAATAGTCTCTGGCTAAAGGAGCTACCCAGAGCTGTCAGGATGGGCAGGAGGGGGTGGGAGGGGCTGTCCGTCATAGCTTTTAGTTTAGCTAGCGTCCGTCTGTTGCCCACCTCCTCTAGAGAGTCCAGCGAGGAGCCCACGACAGAACTGGCCCGCTTGACAAAGCGCTCCAGTCTTTTTCTGTCCCGGGTGGTGATGCTGCCTGACCAGCAGACAATGCCATAGTGGATGGCTGATGCCACCACAGAGTCATAGAAGGTCTTTAGGAGTGACCCCTGAACTCCAAAAGACCTCAGTTTCCTGAGGAGGAAGAGGCGACTCTGTCCCTTTTTGATTAGGGCATCCGTGTTTGTTGTCCAGTCCAGTTTATTGTTGAGAGTAACACCCAGGTACTTGTAGGAGGTCACCCTCTCAATGTCCGAACCCTGGATGTTCAATGGTGCAGGTGACGATTGTTTCCTGCAGAAGTCCACCACCAGCTCCTTGGTTTTGCCGGTGTTGATCTGGAGGTGATTCTGCTGGCACCAGTCCACAAAGTCCTTTGTCAGTCCCCTGTACTCCCTATCGTCTCCCTCTGTAATGAGGCCGACAATAGCTGAATCGTCAGAGAACTTCTGAAGGTGGCAGGTTGGGGTGTTGTAATTGAAGTCCGAGGTGTAGAGGGTGAAGAGGAATGGAGCCAGGACTGTTCCCTGCGGCGCTCCGGTGCTGCAGAGAAGCCTGCCCGACTCACAGTTCTTTACTCTCACGTACTGTGGCCTGTTTGTGAGGTAATCTGTAATCCAGGATGTGAGGTGATGGTCGACTCCGGCATGCCGCAGCTTGTCCCCCAGTAGACTTGGCTGGATGGTGTTGAAGGCACTGGAGAAATCGAAGAATGTGATCCTCACCGTGCTCCCAGAATTCTCCAGGTGCAGCAACGCCGTATGGAGGAGGTAGATGATGGCATCCTCCACACCGATGCTGGGCTGGTAGGCAAACTGTAGCGGGTCCAGCGATGAGCTTGCCAGCGGTCGCAGGTGGGCGAGGACGAGTCTCTACAGCGTCTTCATCAGGTGAGACGTCAGCGCCACCGGTCTGTAGCTGTTGAGCTCTTTGGGGTTGGCAATCTTGGGCACTGGGACCAGGCATGACGTTTTCCACAGCTGTGGAACTCTGCCCAGCTTCAGGCTCAGGTTGAACAAGTGCTGGACAATGACACACAGCTGGTCGGAGCAGGTCTTGAGGAGTCGGGAACTGATATCATCTGCGTGGGCGTCCGGAGTGATTGCCGAAAGCCATGTCTCCGTGACGAGTAGCAAGCTGGCTTCCCGGTACTCCCTCTGGTGCCGCGTTAGCGCCGCCAGCTCGTCCATTTTATTCGGAAGCGATCTCACGTTCCCCATGATGACGGACGGGAGAACGTGTCGGTATTTCCTCGTTCTTTTGCGGCGATCTTTCCCGGCCCGACATCCTCGTTTCCTCCTCTTCAGTTCATCGGGGATGTCTGGTGCGGCGGCCGCTAGTCCGCTATTAGCCCGCCACGCTAGTAGCTGGTCTCGACTGTAAACAATGGGATTCCGCGTGCGCTTGGATTCCCCGTTCACAGGAGCGATGAAAAAGTAAAAAATAACGGCGATGAGCAAAAGAAAAGATGCCCATCTCCTCTCCGTAGGTTTATGGAACGAGATTAGGCAAAGCAAAAACGGAAAAGTAAAGAAGTGAAAAAGTAGACAAGAAAGGGAAAGAGCTGCTGTGGAGGCAGCCACACAGGGCGGCGCCATCTTGTAATTCTTACCGGTAGTATCTGCCCTATATATATCCCTAATGTCCAGGCATGGCGGCGCCGGACACAGCTATGATAGGTCCCTACTCTCAGGTTGGGGGGAGCAGAGGACCACTCCCTGCGGCCCCACCGATTGTTCCTACATTCCTGACTAACGACTGGCCTGTTTGCCCCACACCCTCCGGTATCACCTCATCAGCATTACTAATGTATGTAGTTTATTAACTTTGTGTATCTATAGGGTGCACTGTAGCATTCATTTTCAGTCTAATACCATGTAACACCCTCCTCGTTGCTGATAGGCCGGGTCGGGATGATGTCATCACCGCTGCTCTTGGCTTTCCCACTTTGACCAGACATATCCTTCTATTGTTTACAAGAATAAAGTAGTCTTTTCTGTACACCACTTTGGTCCCCGCTGGTGTTTCATCATAAAACTCTGTTGAGCCAGAACCAGGAAGAGATACATCATTTCTCCCTAACAGAAAGAGCAGAGAGACTGTGTGGCGTTTGAGTGTTTAAGCATTTAGCTTTAGCCTAGCCGTAGATGAACTCAGCCACGTTTTATTTAGCTTGTCTCCGATACCTACGCTAGTTGCCATACTCAACAAACATTGCCACAGATTTCGCTAGTCGTGCGAGCACGTAATGGATTTTTAAACTGCGGGGAAAAAGAAGTTAAAAAGGAATAGTCATCTCCCGTTCATCATCACTCTCAGTTGTACGAGCGCTACGGCGGCAGCGCAAAGCCGTTTGGGCCTGAGATCCGTGCACCCGGAAAAAATACCCCCAGCTTCAATGTTTATAATAAATTCATTTTTAGTCGCCAATTTAGGTAATAAAGCACTGGGGGAAGGCTAGGCCCACACTAGGGAAATGGGTGTTAATACAGCGTCACACATGATGCTTGCTAAAAACTTCACAGGCATATTCAAAGCATTTTCCTGTAACGTGTTTTTTCTTTTTGGGGACCAGGTTTTTTTTTGTCCCCATACAACCTCAAATGGTCCCTAAAACGTGTCTGTGTAACCTTGTGTTTGTCCCCACAACCATGTATAAATGAGAGCACACACACACACACACACACACACACACACACACACACACACACACACACACACACACACACACACACGCACACACACACACACACACACGCACGCACATGCACACACACACACACACACACACACACACACAAACGGCTGGTGTAATATAAAATGAAACGAAGAATAATACAGTACTGTAGCAAGATGAAGAAGATGGTTCGTTGATCTATGATGCAAAGAAAAAGTCACATTTACAATTGGGATTCCAAAAATACATCTATCTATGCAAATATCTTGCAAAGAGTAAAGTGTATTTGTGTAGGGAGACTTACTCACTTATTCACTGCTGTCAGGTTTTGTGTCATACCCTTCAAAATAAACTACAGTACTGTACAGTATTCAATTTTAACCATGTACAGCTTAGTGAGAGTGTAAGATAAGGAAAACCCCAACTGACGTGCACTGCTCCTCGGTGTGCTTGAGTTTAAAAAGACTTCTAATCTCTTAAACCAATAAATGCAGGACACATAGGGGCAGAAAGACGACATACAGGAGCCAAACAATTCCACCTACCCACATCAATTTGACAACATATGCAATTTAATATGAAATAATACAACTTGGCAAAGCTAAAATGTGTGTTATTCACTTCAGATGACACTATCTGCTAGCTATCCGTTTATAAACGTGTGTTGTAGTTTACACTTGTGTAGCACTGTCTTGCATCATAATGAGAGCTGTCGAATATTGTGCCAGTCAAAGCCATTAGAAACAGTAAAGGCACAAAACTGTGATTCCTGTGTTGGTAAGTCATGTGATGAAGCTTCCCTAGCTCGAGGCACTTGATGTTCTGTAAGATATTTCCATCATGTGTTTACTTCATGGGAATGGTGGAATGCCTCAAAGACACTTCACTGAATGACAAACAAAACACTGGTAGAAAATTTGAAGATTTACATCTTCCTTCAGTGAACTGTTGTAACTTGTTCTGTTTTAGGACATGATGTGTCCAGAGGGTAAGACTGAAAGGCAATCCCTACTCAGCTGCAATACTGAGGAAAATATTGATTATTATCTCTCTTTCTCTCTCTCTCTCTCTCTCTCTCTCTCTCTCTCTCTCTCTCTCTCTCTCTCTCTCTCTCCCTCTCTCTCTTAATCACTTTCTCTTTCTTCCTCTCTCCCTCTTTCTTTCTTTCTTTCTTTCTTTCTTTCTTTCTTTCTTTCTTTCTTTCTTTCTTTCTTTCTTTCTTTCTTTCTTTCTTTCTTTCTTTCTTTCTTTCTTTCCTTCTTTCTTTCTTTCTCTCTCTTTCTCTCTCTCTCTCTCTGACTCTCTCTCAGGGAGTTGGGCCTGTATCAAGTAGAGGCTTCTTATTCCTGAAGTTAAATCCTCTTAGGATCTATTTCCGTTAGGTCTACAGCGTCTTTTTGAAAATCTCCATTAGACCTTCCTCATTGGCTGGATAGAACTCACACTTGCACGCAAAATCACACACCAAGCAGCAACAAACAGTTCAGTAAAGTAAATTGAGCGCAGACCATTGACAGTTTACTTTGTTCACAGCTTCAAGACATCGTTGTGTAAGGTAAGAAAAAAAGATTTCAAATTCCACTGTGGTGTTATTGTTCATTTGTTAATGCAGATTTATTGTAGATGTTTGCATTTATCAAGTATGCTATCTGTTTACGTTTACACTTTTAGTCTGAAGAGCTTTTCTGATTTTTCCCACTCATTGATTCAAATGCTTTATTTTTAACATTTTGATTTACTTGAGGATCATACAAAGAGTTTAAAATACCTAGAAATTATGTAGAATTAATTCAAAAGTACATTCTACAACAAAACTAATCACAAAGCGCAATTTATTTTGCTACAGTGTCATGGGACCATCTTTCCCAACAGAACTCACTATGTATCTCTTTCTTTCAAACACACATGCATTTCTTGAAATGTGTCAATGAAACGTTTCACTCATGTCTTGAACACGTATTGTAGATATAATTAATCACGGCAAATCTCCTCCAGTAAGAAAGACCATCAGCACAGATAAGCTTTACGGCTGCACCCAAAAAGGAAGGCGATCCTAATTGAAATAATGGCTAATGACAATTTGATCCGGTAAAGTTTTAATTGAGCAAATCAATCTACAGGTCAAATGGGGATGTGAAAATCCAACAAAAATATACTGTAGAAAAAGTTTGAGAATTAGCCGATATTGAAACCAAGTTTCATACCTGTATAACATACCAGTATTAGTAAACTGTGTAACAATGGGGTGAATCAAATGCAATGTTCACTATTTAAGCAAAATGTCTCCATATATTGCTCTTATATATTTGAAAGGGTGATCTTGTGCCAGCCCCAAGCCCGGATAAATACAGAGGGTTGTGTCATGAAGGGCATCCGACGTAAAAGCTTGGCCAAAACAAAGATGCGAATCAGACCTCTGAAGATGGAGGACACTGATTCGCTGTGGCGACCCCTAAAGGGAAAAGCCAAAAGCAGAAAAAGTTGCACATACAGTCCATTCTAAAAGCCCAATATCTAAAAGGACTAACAAAGCCACAAAGATACCCGCTACAGTCAACTAATCCTCTTAGACAGCATTAATTCAATTAAATATCATGAAGATCACTTTAAGAACTCTGGATTTTCAAAACTATCCAATCACTAATGCAAAATGGTCTTGCATGTAAAACATGTTGGTAGGTATTATTTTTTCAACCACCATCCCATTTCCACATACAGTAAAGTCTCGTTATATCGATATCGGTTATATTGATAGTACCGCTTCTTACGATACTATTTCTATGAACGCAAGGAGAAAATTACATGCGCACAGGGTCGGATATATCAATATTTTTTCGGACTCCCGAGAATATCGATATAACGAGACTTTACTGTAATTTATTCAAATTCTGCCACTTTACACAGAACCATGTGTGAGCAGATTGACCTGGAAGAAACGGCAACCCACACGGGTGAGTGAATCAGTGTTGAAACCATTTTAGTTTTAAAACTCACGAGGCTGCATAGAAGATTTTTAACTGATTTGACTTTAGTGGTTTGACATCTGCCTCACAGTGCAGAGGTCCAGAGTTTGATTCTAGGCTCTGGCCAACCAGAGCAAGAGTCTTTATTTTCTTATCTCGTCTTGTCCAGTTAGCACCCCATTTCACTATTTCAATATCATCCACAAGCCCGATTCTTCATGTCAGTGCGTTTTGATAATGCTGCAGAAATCTAACTCACGATTATTTGTCAATATTTCAAAAGGTCCCAAGGGTGTTATCAATGACTGGAGGCGGTTCAAACTAGAGAGCATGGAGCAGGAAAACCTGCCACCTGCAAAACGGGAACTGCTCAGACAAATGTCCTCCCCTCATCGGAAAAAGGACGACTCGCGGACAAATTTTAACCGCAAGGTATATATTTGATCTGAAGAGTTTTCAAAGAACCTGTGATATTTGTAATGCCCAACATTATGTTAAAAATCCGACCTGATTACTATATATATACAGTAAAGTCTCGTTATATCGATATCGGATATATCGATAGTCCCGGTTATATCGATGCTATGTCTATGCACGCACGGAGAAAATTACATGCAAACAGACAGGGTCGGATATATCGATAGTCCCGGTTATATCGATATTTTTTCGGACTCCCTTGAATATCGATATAACGAGACTTTACTATATATATATATATATATATATATATATATATATATATATATATATATATATACCGCTTATTACGATATATTTCTATATATGTAATTTATTCAAAATATAAAAGCATAAATATATATATATATATATATATATATATATATATATATATATATATATATATATATATATATATATATATATATTTATATATATATATATATATATATATATATATATCGATATAACCGGGACTATCGATATATCCGACCCTGTTTGCATGTAATTTTCTCCGTGCGTGCATAGAAATAGTATCGATATAACCGGGACTATCGATATATCCGATATCGATATAACGAGACTTTACTGTATATATATATATATATATATATATATATATATATATATATATATATATATATATATATATATATATATATATATATATATATATATATATATATATATATATATATATATATATATATATATATATATATATATATATATATATATATATATATCCCTACTGTCCAGAGGTGGCGGTGCCAGACTTCGCTATGATAGGTCCCTGCTCTAAGGTTTGGAGAAGCAGAAGACCATTTCTTGAGGCTACACTGATTGCTTCTGTTGTCATGACTGATTATGGTGTACGACTGTCCTGATTGCCCCATTTTCTCTGGTATCACCTCATCAGCATAGCTAAGCCTGTGTGGTAACGATCTCAGGAGTGTGTTGTAAGCACGATCCAAATTAAACCTCACACCGCTATGGTGATTTAGTGAAGGGTTTTGCTGTTTTATGAAAATAGCTTCTTTTACTCCCCTTTCAAACCATCTCTTTTCTTTCGCTAAGCAAAAGGAAATAGATAGCATACAGATGACGGCTGAATAAACCTTTTCATCGTTTCAGAAAAAGAACTGTACATAGTGCAAAATCTAAAATATACAGTATAAAAGCATATATGGAACTATTTACATAATGTGGCAATTTACAATGTATGTGACTTTTTTTATGTGCGTTTATTGAGAAGCCTGACAGCGGTGGGTACAAATAATCCAAAAATACCTTTCTAATTATTTTCAGATGAGTGTACAAGAGTATGAAATGCTCAAGGAGGAGGATGAGGGCTGTCTGAAGAAATACAGAAAGCGGTGCATGCAGGAGATGCATGACAAGCTTAGCTTTGGGCCAAAGTTTGAAGGCGTGCACGATTTGGACAGCGGGGAGGCGTTCCTTGAAGTCATTGAGAAAGAACATCACAGCACAGTGGTGGTAGTCCACATCTACAAGATTGGCGTCAAAGGCTGTGAAGAGCTCAACAACTGTCTCAACTGTCTGGCCACAGAGTATCCCACTGTTAAATTCTGCCGGATTGATGCAGTTTCCTCAGGTGCTGCTGAGAGATTCTCAGATGAGGTGTTGCCTACGCTTTTGGTCTACAAGGCAGGTGAACTGCTGGGGAACTTCTTGGCTTGCACACAGCACTTAAACGAGGAGTTCTTTGCCACAGATGTTGAGACCTTCCTCAACAGCTATGGTTTGCTCCCAGAGAAAGAGATACCTATGATGGATGATGAAGAAGAGAATGATGTGGAGTAACTAATCCTTTGCGATTGACGCGGGGGAAAAAATCGATTGTCTCGGTGGTTGTGTGTAGAGTTAATAAGTGTTATGAGCACATCCTAAAAGGAGTAAAATATGTGTTTGAGAAGTGTTCTATGCCAAGGCTATTAACGCACGTTGCTCTCAAATTTGTTTTGACTTCATGAAACTGAATTTGGATTTAAATTCTAATAGTACCAACACCCAAACAAAACCAAACACATTTTGTGTTCCTATAACTTAAACCAATAAGGTAGTCTGTTGTTTTGCACTGTTAGAATATATGACACATTACGGTTAATGGCAAAGTGCATAATGCAAGCATTGACAGGCTTTTTCACTTGCTGGATTGATTAATGAATCCCAAATTTATACTACAATTATTCAACTTGCTTTGATAGTTAACCACAAGGCTGTGTTAATAATTTTACTAAAGAAGTGTTAATGTTGACCCTGTTGTAATAATATCCAGGTAAATGAGAAGTGCATCTCTTTGAACATACAAAATTTTGTGCATACAATAAGTTCTTTAGTAAAAGTGCAACATTATTTGCATAAGCATTATATTTTGTTCAGGATTACATGACAGTATAAGTTAGATGGAGACACTGATTCGCTGTGGCGAACCCTGAAGGGGAAAACCTGAAGGGGAAAACTCAAAAGGAAAAGAAGAAGAAAGATGGCAGTGTATGTGGTCATAATTATCATTTGCCCATAATTGTGAAGAATAAAACAGCATAAAATTCCTGTTCTTGTTTGTTTACTCCAATCACATCCATGTCAAAATGTAAACCTTTACTTCGATCTAATTGGGAACTGCAGAAAAGATCATCATGTGGTGTTTTGAAAAATGTCAAGGATCATCATTTTTATGCCCATGCAGGAACATGGTAAGCATAGTGAGTTGAGTGAGTTTTTTCGTGATTAGATTATGACACTTAACCACTGTTAACCTCAGTAAGTTTTAATAATGCCGCTGCAGTGGATAGCAGTTTGCCTTCCTGGCGAGGGGTTCTGTGCTCACTCTAGACGGGTACCGGTATTCTCTCTTCTACCGACATCCCTCGAGTAATTCAAAAATTGATTGAAAATATCCCCTATTTTCACACACACACACACACACACACACACACACACACACACACACACACACACACACACACACACACACACACACACACACACACACACATTCAAGATCAAGAAGGAATGTTTTTTGTTTTTTGACAAAAACATGCATTGACTCATCCACTTAATGGCTGCCTCACTGTTTGCCCCTCCATTGGTCACATGTCCCTTCCCCCATATCTGACCTGATTATACTTTCCCGGTTGATTATACAGAGTCACTAATTATAGCATAATTTTTCCCTTTGTGTTTGGACTTTTGAGAGCCCAGCTGATATGCTCTAATTCACCCACATAAAAAATGTCACAGTGTCACTCTTCCTGGTCACCCACACTCACCAAATATGGACAATGGTGTGAATGGTATTACATAACGGAGATGTGTGTTTACTGGCGTTTGTCATGAATCAAAATATAAACAGTCATTACCGGTACTTTTAAGTTCACTTACGATAAAGTCCTTATTTACTGATGCGCTACAATTAATGCATCTGCTCTTTAAGGAAAACAAAATGATAAAATTTAGCCAGGACTTGTCCAATTGAGGGACGGACAGTTCATGAGAACAAATGCAACACAACAGCTGCTCAGTACTGGGACCTCCACTCAATAGACTGTTTGCTTACTTTGCTGTCCGGTCAACAAGGCGAAATACAGTAAAGTCTCGTTATATCGATATTCAAGGGAGTCCGAAAAAATATCGATATAACCGGGACTATCGATATACCCGACCCTGTTTGCATGTAATTTTCTCCGTGCGTGCATATAAATAGTATCGATATAACCGGGACTATCGATATATCCGATATCGATATAACGAGACTTTACTGTATCGGTAATGTCACACATATTCATTAAATACTCCATATTAGCCTATTGACTAACAGATGTGTCATAGATATATGATCAAATATGTATGTATTGGAAAAAGTGAAACATTGGTGTTTCTTGTGTGACTGCACGCACCAATAACCTATGCCTATGTCAATTAATGAGTGGGTAGTTGCATTGGGCACTTGGGGAGAACTGCATTTCACAGCCACTCTTTCCTTCTGGTCCATGTAATGTTAACATCTGAATCCTCTTGAATGGCCAAGTATGTAAAACACACAAGGAATTGGGTTACACTAATATTGCACCAACAAGCAAATGCGATAAACATATACATGACATTTTAAGTATCGGTAAATTTCCATAATGTAAGGGTAAGGGTATCGTTATGGAGCCGTACTACTTTTAAAAATGGGTCTTTCTGAATGTTCACTGGGAGGTAATTCCATAGAGACCAGCAAAGGAAAAGGTGTGATCCCTTCTGGGCCTCTGCTTCATTCTTGGTACAGTGAGACCTCAACTTACGAACTTAATTGGTTCCCAGACAGAGTGTGTAAGGCGAAAAGTGTGTATCTCAAAAAACAATTTCCCATAGGAAACCATTAAAATGGGAATAATCCGTTCCCGGGTTTCCATCAAATATACTTTTCAACTAAATAAGCCTTAAAACTACACACAACATGCCTTATCCTATGTATAATAAATGTGCTATTGTATTGTAATGAAAGAAATACACTGAATTGTATCATCAAGTCACTTTATTTACATTTGTGATGGTCATTTATGGCTTGATGGAATGGGGTTGGAGGTCGAAGGTAGGAATTGCTGTTTGGAAAGAGAGGCGCATTACATGAAGACTGTAATTAAAGAAATAAACTGTGCTGTAAAATAAAGTTTTATTTACCTTTTTGATGGTCGTTGATGGCTTATGAAAGGAGAGTCACCTTCCATAAGGACTGTTGGTAACTTAACCTCCGGTGCTGTTCGGTCGTGTGCTTCCGCCGAAGATCACTCCGCCAGCCGTGGTGGGTGTGTATTATGAAAATAGTGCTTATTATAAGGTTTAATTTTCATAAATTTGACGTTTGTAAGACGAAAAGTTTGTAACTTAAGGTGTTTGTAAGTTGAGGTCTCACTGTACCTCTAAAATGTCGATCAGCAGATCTGAAGCATTGGACAGGTGTGTAGGGACGAAGGAGCTCAGGCCATTTCAAGATTGAAAGAAAATACAGTAATTGGATTTTAAAAAGTATTCTCAATCAGGAAAATGATATTACATTGCATTGCCAATTTTATCACTTTTTTTGAGAAGCCAGTCAGTAAATTACTTCTCCCAAATCATTCCTTTCTGGTTAACAATATAGAAATGCCCTTCTCCATTTGTCCATGTCCGAGCAGGGCAAAAATAATAATAATAATAATAATAATAATAATAATAAATTATTTTTATATTATTTATAATAATATTCATAATAATAATATATTATTATTGTTATTATTTATAATAATATTCATAATAATAATATATTATTATTATTATTATTATTTTTATAATAATATTCATAATAATAATATATTATTATTATTATTATTATTATTGCTGGACAGCTCTGGGATATTGTGCTTTTTTGCACCTGTAAATGGGCAGCATCTTCACAGCCCGCTTTATCAGCGGAAAGGTCGGTGCTGTTGGACAGTCTGCGGCTAGATGGATGCATGGCTTGAGGAGCCCGCGATAACAAGAAAGGAGTGCCAGCGCAGAGCGCCGATGCGTATGTGGAACTGTTGCGGCTTGGAATTCAAGTGGATTTATGTGGGACAGTAGATGTGAGACAATCTGTTTTTATCAATGGATGCTACATCTGTGTGTTTGCTTGTAGTCGACGTGCACATTCCACCATGATGTCCCTGATCCACTGGTGAAGAGACGCTTTGATCCTCTCCTCTTTCATCTGGAACTGCTTCGTGTAACAAAGAGTGTACAGAAAGTGCTTAAGAATGAATGACTCTCTGTGTCTTTGTGTTGTCATGTTATTTGTTATGGTTTTGTTTTTTTTTTTTGTTCTTTTGACTTCAAGACGGCGCCGTGAGAGTGGCTGCCTTTCCAGCAGCTATTTTGTTTTTCTACTTTCATTCCTTTCATCACTTTACTGCTGTGAAATGTAAATTACTCCACTGCGAGACTAATAAAGGCAGATCCAATCCAATCCATCCAATTATCATTATTATTATTATTATTATTATTATTATTATTATTATTATTATTATTATTAGTAGTAGTAGTAGTAGTAGTAGTAGTAGTAGTAGTAGTAGTAGTAGTAGTAGTAGTAGTAGTAGTAGTAATAGTAGTAGTAGTAGTAGTAGTAATAGTAGTAATAGTAGTAGTAGTAGTCAGTGATGTGCAGTCAGGGGAGGCAGGTGAGGCTGTGCCTCACCTGTCATCATGGAAATATCAAATGACAAAATAAATTAAACGGTTATATTTATTTCGTGATTTGTACTTTAACATTCTTTTCCATTTAACTTCACCATTTTTGGATTTTTTTTTTTCAAAATCGCTGAATTTTCACATTTGCCATTCAGATACTAAGTAGAGACGAGCAGTGAGGCACCAGCCGGCTGAGCCTCACCATGGATTGCGCAATGACTATGCTAACTGTGCTGGCTTGCTCTACAGTGAGACCGCATTGCTGTCCCTCTGCATATCACTATTAAAGTGTTCAAAAGCTTTTAGTATATGAACTAAATTTCTACAGTTTAGCTGGTGTATATAATGTACAGTCACTGAACATTATAAACACTGTACAGTGTTTATTGTATTTTATTTTTATCAAAACTGTGTGCATAGGTGAGGCACACAGTTCTCCTGCCTCATGACAGGGTGATTACAGATTCTGCAGAATAATAGAATTAGTGACAGCAAGCTACAGTAAACAGTTAGCAAGTAAAGTGCAACCATCCAGTCATTTTTTTCTTCAGCTTCTCAGCTTTTTGGCCAAGAAGGATCTCATTGAAACTATTCCTGAAGCAACAAAGTTGCTCCAGCTACTACAGCATTATTGGAGCGGTCATTCAGCACTGAAAAGACAAAACTTACAGTCGGAACAGGACTGATCAATGACAACTTTCTTCACTGGCAGTGATCTCCATTGAGACAAAGAGACTTGGACTTCATTTAAAGTAAAGGTAACACAATAATAACGTTTTTTAAAATTATTTTTTTCTGTGTTACAGTTTGTATAGAGTATATAAAGAATGCTGACATGACATTTTAAACAAAACACGTGCCAATCAAATGGTGAATAAGCTACTCTGTGGAGTTCATATGTTTGTAAATCTGACTGTGATGACGTCAGTGCCTCACCAGCCATGAACCTCACCGCACGTCACTGGTAGTAGTAGTAGTAGTAGTAGTAGTAGTAGTAGTAGTAGTAGTAGTAGTATACATATATGGATTGATGTAATATATAATGCTACTGGACCCTCCGCACCCTGCCCACCACCTTTTCCAGCTACTCCCCTCAGGCAGGCGCTACCGATCCATGCGCACCAAATCCAGCAGACATTTAAACAGCTTCTTCCCCCAAGCCATTAACTCTTTGAACTCTTTCAACAGTAGCCAAAATGGAACTGTATAGTGCCACTTAGCAGTTTTTTTGACAACGATACTAGTGCAGCGTGTTCTTCCGGAAACAAATTCCTTGTGTGTCCTACATACTTGGCAATAAAGATGTTTCTGATTCTGAACATGCTTCATGTAACAAAGAGGGTACATTAAGTGCTTAAGAATGAATGACTCTATTTCTTTGTGTTGTCATAGTATTATTATATTTGTGTCATATTGTCTTTGTGTTGTCATAGTATTATATTTGTTCTTTAGACTTCAAGATGGCGCCGCAAAAATGGCGTTTGTTGATCGCGGCACACGCGTGTGTGTGTGTGCGTGTGTGCGTGCGCGCATTCGTGTGTGAGTGCGTGTGCGTGCCTGGATGCGTGTGCGCGTGCGTGCGTGTGTGCATGTGTGTGTGCGTGTGTGTGCGTGTGTGTGTGAGAGTGAATGAGTGAGTGTGTGTGTGTGTGTGTGTGTGTGTGTGTGCGTGTGTGTGTGTGTGTGTGTGTGCGTGTGTGTGTGTGTGTGTGTGCGTGCGTGTGTGTGTGTGTACGTGTGTGTGTGTGTGTGTGCGCGCGCGTGTGTGTGTGTGTGTGTGTGTGTGTGTGTGTGTGTGTGTGTGTGTGTGTGTGTGTGTGTGTGTGTGTGTGTGTGTGTGTGTGTGTGTGTGTGTGTGTGTGTGTGTGTGTGTGTGTGTGTGTTTGTGGCTCTCACTGAAAAACTTTTCTAAATATTTTGGTTTTATGGCTCTCTTAGTCAAAAAGATTCCCGATCCCTAATGCAAACAATTTCTAAAATTTGTCGTTATCGGTGACGGGTTTTGTCTGCCGTAAAGCTGAACACATATCTCCCACAATCCACCAGGCGTCAACGACTGCTCATCGCAGTTGTGCGCCTGCGCCGTCCGTCACCCTTGGAAAATGGCGGCACACTTATTGCAAGACTTAGATGGGTCCGAGTTGTCTAAGTTATCTAAAGGGACATTTAACAAACTCGAGAAGATTATATCGGATCAATATTATGAAATCGACACGCTCAAATCCCAGCGGGAGCAATTTAGAGTTGATTGTGGTAAGATATGTGCCAATATTTTGCTCGTAAGTGGCGCTACTAAAACGCTTGGCTACGCACACAATGCACGCAGTTTTGTAAACAGTCGGTCTAGTGGACAATTCTGCTTTTATTTCATTTTAAGCTCGCTCTTGCGGGTGCATATAGTGCACATTTACTCACAGTCGACATGCTGCATTCTGTTTTAAATCAGTCCGTAAAATTAATGCTAATGTTTAGTAGCTACCAGTCACGTAAATATGTCACTGTGCTTTCGATTGATTCAATTTCTCTCCCAGAACAACATTTCTTTGACAAGGTGAAACAACTGGCTCAATGTCAAGAAGACTTTCTGAAACAGACACAAGAACATAGTACACTGCAAGAGGAGTTGGAGAAAATCGGTAACACTTTGTGATCCCAATTTTTGTCATCTCCTAATCATTTATGCTAACTACGTACGTTGCTTGTTGTAAAGCGGACGAGCTCAAACTTGCACGTGAGAAGAACCATCACTATGAACTGGTTCAAGAGAAGTCATTTTCAGAACAGGTAAAGAAGATTACTTGTTCAGTCCTTTAGTTTGTGAGTTTGTTAGTTGGTTGGTTTGTTTGCTCACCGAAGATAGCCATTTACTCCCTAAACAATGACCTAGTTTTTAACAGTTTTTGCACATCCCAATGGAACAGCATTACTGCTATAACCATTGCGGCTCTGAGCTATATTCCACAGAACTTGACACTTTAACTCATTCACTGCCAGACGTGCAAAAATGTGTCCACTCCAATGCCAGAGTTTTTGTCATTTTCACTCAAATTCCAGGACCCACAGAATATTGAGTTTGAGGACTACATAAACATCTAATGCAGAACCCTTAGACTCTCTTCTTTCATTAGAAAAAAAAGAGTTAATTCCTAAGTAATATGGTTCCGGAGTAATGAGAGGTCAAGTGGGGGAGGCTGTACAAAAGGCAAATTCTACCCCCTCCTGGAAAGGAAAAAAACATTGCCAGTGTCCTTGAGTGTTCAGAAAGGCGCTTGTAAATCAAATGTGTTATTATTATTATTAAAAAACAAAACCCGAACAAATTCGGCAATGTCGCTCCACGTCATATTTTCACTTCCCGAATAATTCTGGGATTGGCAGTGAATGAGTTAAACAGTAGTTATTTTTGACTTTTTTTATTAGTTAATTATTAGTTAATTATTAAATTATATGGGTCTGGAGTTGTATGAGCTTGAAATAAGCATGGCTGTCCAAAATACAATGCAGTTGATACGTATTGGTTTATACAGCTAGTATTCTCTCATATGGAATTCTGTCAAACGGAAATTCCTTAATCACAAAATAAATCTTGTATTTTTTGTTTTTACCACTAGTTGATAGCAAAAACCAGTTTCCTACAATGGAAATTCCAATATCCGGAACACGGAATAATAATCCATGCAAAATTGTGTCATTTCATGCTCGATATACGGAAATAAAGTTGTTCCGCCATTTTTCTTGCCGGTGACATAGTTGCGGTTACCTGCACAGAGGATGATGCGCAGTAATATGGGAAATCCCCAGGTTATCCACATAAACTCGCTTTCGAAATGGTGCGTCGTTTAGTGTAGTGTAGCAGTTGTATTAGGTCGTTCTAGTCTGTAGCAATGTCGTTAATCATGGCATCCAAACGTAAGACAGTCATTCTGAGCGTAGAAGAAAGAGTGAAGTGTATTAAACTGAGCCAAGAAGGATATAAAGTCGTACGAATTCAAGAAATACTTGGAGTAGGTAAAACGCAAGTGTACAACACGATAAAAAACAAAAACATTATGCAACAGTACAACGCAGGCGAGTTGATTGCGATACATAAGTTACTGGGGCCCCGAAAGACAAAATATACGGAGGTGAATGACATGATGATGCCAACGCTGACCACCTTCCCTCTGACATTGAGCCACCATCCAGCAAAGAAGAAATGGAGACGGTTTCAAAACTGCTCCTCTATACACCAGAGTCACCCGATGTTACTGATCAGCGGGACAGTTACTAACATGGAAAAAGGGAAATGCTGCCCCCTCGTGATAGGGAAAAACAAACATTGCCAACGCTTTATCGGCACCCATGCAAGAAAAACCAAAACCCGAATACATTCGGAAATGGCAGTGAATGAGTTGCTCAAGACATCTGCATAATTGCACACTTGGTGTACCGCTGATACTGGTACTGGTCGATTTATAATTTTCTGCACCAACTATGGGATAGTTATTGTATCGTTACTGGTATTGTATTCTACCACTGATTGTTTTAGCTCTGCTTGATATTTGGCACATTGTCTCACAGCTGCAATTGGGTGGTACCACGGCGCAACAGTATACCTATATTACGAAAGGTCTTTCCATACATTTTTGTCGTGTCCTTGTTTATGATTATACTAGAGCAGCCTGTACGACCAGAGACAAATTCCTTGCATGTTGTAATAAAGATGATTCTGAGTCTGATAAGCAAGTCATTAAGATTGTCCCTGTTCACTCCCCGACATAAATATGTATGGTTGTTTTAACACTTTGATCTGCATTTTTATTCACTAAATTTTAGACAAAGCTGTCAAATGCCAAGGAAGAACTGGAGGCACAAAAGCTTGAGCTTGTGCGGACACTTGAGAGGAGAGGTTTGGAAGTGGAGCACTTAAATGGTATATGCATCTTAATCCAACCATGTATCTTCTTTAATTTCGTTATTACCACCGGTCCGTATTAGGGTTACTGGAAAAATTGAATCTGTCCCTTGTATGTGCTTTTTCGTTACAATTTATCTGTCAGTTTATTTTTGTTCCTCGCCACATTACACTCCCAACTACAACTCACAACTTTTTTTCCTGTCCAACTAGATGACTTGAGGCAACTGAATGATAAGTTGGTGGAGGTCAATGCCACCAACATGTCTCAGCAGCTGAGGTTAGATGAACTTGAAGCATCAGAAGTCAACATCAAAGTGAGTTAATAGTGTATTTAAATATTAACCCAAAAATGTGATTTCATGCACTACACTGTATGTTGCGGCTAGACTGACAAATTTGCCAACATTGGGCTTTTTCATAATAATCAACCAGGGTTTCACCGATTTAATCGCTACTACTGTTGATGCTCCCCAGTCTTACTTCCTTCCGAAGTTGTAATGGTACAATTTCTATGGACATTTATGTTTGTCAGTATATTGCGTGTATGAGTTACATCCTTCCCTATTATCTGGTCCAGAAACAGTACGGTAATATAATATTGATACGATCTAATTTGGATTAATTCTTTAATTGTGATAAAATTTCAGTCAAAGTCTCTTTCTCTTTCACATCTATTTTGTGTGTAGTGGGCAAGCTTGAGCATATCCCAGTTGTCATTGGACAGCCCACGGTGTACACGTGTGTGTTCCTTCGAAACTCAACTTTGGTCTCTTCTGTCCAGAGAATATACATTGCATGTATTTTATTTATTTATTGCTGTTCATGATCAGCCGATTAAATTTTTTTTGCCAATTATCAGAATTGGTATCTGGTTCAAAAAAGTCATATTAGTAGTGTAATATTATGAAATTCAATGTACAAACAGTAAAGGAACATGACTTGTGATGGTTTGACATTCCAGTACAAGGAGAAGCGTATGGAACAAGAAAAAGAGCTCCTGGATGGACAAACATCTTGGTTGAATGCAGAGTTGAAGGCCAAAAGCGAAGAACTTTTGAGCCTGTCCCGACAGAAGGGGAAAGAAATCCTTGACCTGAAATGCAGCCTGGAGAATAAAATAGATGAGGTGTGTTTCTTTCCTTTACTGATAGAGTAACTGTGAAAACATTATGCATAGAGATTTAATTAGTTTATGGTCCATGTATTTTGTAGTTGAACAGGGTCCAGGAACAGGTGGCCAGTCTGAAGACATTAAATGAAAACCACCAAAAACAAAATGATGATCTAATCCACCAGCTGAAAGAAGTAAGTGCAACCTACTTGATGTTTTTCCTTTTCTTCTTGTTATTATGGGAAAATGAAATTGAATGTATTTTCCAGAGTATACGTTTAGGGGGTAACTATTTCACAGAAACAGGTGATCTCGGTTCACACTTCCAATCCCAGATCCATAATTGTGGGCACTTTCATAAATACGCTCCAAATGTGCAGTGCTTCACTTGGATCATTCGGAAATTGAGAGTGTTCAAATGTGCCATGTGCTTTATCAGAGTGCACAATTAATAATATGTTTTCCATTTCTTTTTGTTCTTCCATTTCTTCTACTGTGTTCTGATTAGCCATACAATAATATGCAATTCGTCTGTGTAAGCTCTCAGTCGTACAGGACTGGTCCATCGATTAAAAGGTTTCTTCAACCGTCATCTGTACTTCTTTAAAGGTGTCGGACGTTTCGCTTCCTATCCAAGAAACTTCGTCAGCAAACTAAAGAAAGAAGTTTCCTGACGAAGTTTCTTGGATAATAAGCGAAACGTCCGACACCTTCAAAGAAGTACAGATGACGGCTGAAGAAACGTTTTCATCAATAATATGCAATTATTCTTTAACTTGTTCATTACCACCGTCTTATTTTTATCATGCTAGAGGACACATCCATAGTATACAGTCGCAAAATCATGTTGACTTCCTTATGGCGGTTGGTAAAAATAGGGGAATTCATTCTGATTCTGATTTACCATGTTTATTTGTTTAAGGCAAAAGAGCAGCAGACCACGGTCGAGGAAAAGTTCAGAAATGAGCTGAATGCCAACGTTAACCTCTCCAACTTATACAAGGTATATTTTGTGAGAGAGTTTATTCCAAGAAGACACAAACATTTGGTACTCTATTGGTTAAAATTGACACTCAGTAAATGCTAATGCATTAATATCACTCCAGGGAGCCGCAGCTGATTCTGAGGCCAAAGGAGAAGAGCTGAGTCGAGCAGTAGAGGAGCTTCATAAACTGCTGCAGGAGGCAGGAGAGGGTATGAGACAACAACTCAATAATGTCACATTTATCCATGGAGGAAGACTTGACCCTGTATTTGCTCTGTTTCCTCCTTTGGCTACAGCTAACAAAGCTCTTGAGGAGAGTTTGCAAGTAGCCAATGCTGCTTCGCATAAGACTGTTGCAGAGCTGAAGGAGAAGATCCAAGCACTTGAGAAGGAATTGGACAATGCCAATGAGCTCCTTTCATATTCTAAAATAAGAGGTAATTTGGTTCTGTTTTTCCCTTGAATGCAGTACATGAGTGTCTCATGGTTATATCTTGATCTTTAACTGTCTTACATTTTAGCGAACATTAACAACATCAACAAAAATCAATGTGTTTGCAATTATTTTTGTTTTATCATTCGTTCATTGCTTGCTTTTTTATTTATTTTGTGTCCAGGTCCAGTTGGCACAACATCTATCCATACTGAGGCGCAAATGACAACTGTGTCTCCAACAGCTTCTGCTGTGGCAAAGATTAAACCTGAAATGAAGCTCACTGAAGTATGTGAAATTCAATCAAATTCTTAAAATATTTTTTTTAACCGTAGTGCAGTTCACATGATTTACTTCTGACACGTTGAAGTACCATGCAAATTAGGCCTTTTAAATTCATTTAGTATCTCAGAATTTAAAGGACAACAGACTTGGACTGACCGCATTTTACAAAGATTCCACCGCACTTTGCGCTGAATATTCAAGGAGTCTTGTATTTGAGTTGATGACGATGCCGGAAGTTACGTGTTACGCCGGTGGGATAACAGCTGTCATCCTCTCAGCCTGATAATGGGAAGGAAGGTGCTTCCAGTGGTGAAAGAGAGCAATCGCCAATATGTATATTAGTGGAGCAAACCAATCGGACAAGCATCCAGCTGCTGTTAGCTTGTAGCCGTAGCGCACCGGCCGGAGTGGAACGAGGAGCTAACCGGAGTTAGCGCTTCGCCGCTTGGATAACTGCTGTCATCCTCTTTTGTTGTTTCTGCTCCTCTTGAGGCTGATCATCTAGCTTGTAAATTATTTTGTTGAACGTATATAAGTAAAATGGAGCTGTTCCAAGCCAAAGATGATAAAATTTGTATAGAAGGCCATTCATACGCAAGTTCTCCAAATCTGAACTTTCTGAACCCATTGTTTTGATTCTGGAGCAAGGCAGTTTGTGGGTGGGCCAGGATCGCCGGATTCGCCCAGGTTCCCAATGTGACGTCACGAACACGGGAGCAGGATTTTCTGAATCTCTCCAGTTTCGAGCTCATTAGTGGCACTTTTGAGAATCTTTAAGTAATTCTTATTGGTGTATTGCGTTTGACTAAAAATTTCAGGTTGCGTGTTTTTGGGTATTTTAGATGATGTAAAACGTTTTTCTGATGTCAGTTAGGCACCCAAAAATGGTGTCTGTTGTCCATTAAAGGTCTGTGTTTATTGTGGTCACTGTTTCATGTGGTTTGTTCCTTATTGGTGTTTTTTGCAGTTATATACTGCATTTGTAGAAAGCCAGGAGCAGTTGCAGTTGGAGCGCCTGGAGAACAAGCGTGTCAACAAGTATCTCGATGACATAGTGCAAGAAGTGGAGGGAAAGGCTCCCATTCTGAAACGGCAGAGGGATGAGCATGAGCGCATGCAGAAATCTGTAACCAGTCTTTCTGCCAAGCTGGAGCAAGCTGTAAAGGTATGTGGTGCCTTAGTTAGTGATCTCTGGAAGCAGCCAATAATCTTGTAATGTGACTTTTGCTGCTTTGGAGTCCCGTCAAGAAAGAAAACCTCATTATATTTTTAGCATTATTTGTAACCATGACTTTTTAAAACCTTGGTAAACTCTGAAGCAGTAATCAAACAATGTCAATGAGCTTGAAATTGAAATTGCTCACTATATGACAAAAAGCTTGGAAAATAAGACTCTACATCTGGCATCCAGCACTCACTTCAGAATCAGAAAGCCTTTAATTGTACCACAATGGGGAAAATTTCAAAATCCCACGCGGGCCCGGGGAGAATGTGCAAACTCCGCACTGGCAGGCTAACCACGCGGCTACCAGCTAATTTACTGTTGATCTTTAATATGAACATTCGTTTTTTTTTAAACAATGTAAAAAAAAAATCAGAAATCCTCATTTAGAAATTAGTCACGTGTGCATTTGACTGTTTATCTGAACTGTGCCATACAGGCATAGTCTATGTCGAGACAAATAGCACATTTTCCTTGTCATTTTCTACTGCAATATGCTGTCTCTTTCTCTCTGAGGTATACAAGCCCTAATTTTCATTTTGTACACTAAATCATTGGATGTTTGTTTTACCTCTTTCATTTTTATGTTGTTGTTTTTTTGTCTGGCAGGTCTTAGCATTCATCCTATTCTATTATTGACAGCATTTTTCCATTGTCATTTAAAGTCATTGGATTTCAATGGTTGCTCCCTCTATGTGTTTCAGGAGGTGCACCGCCTGCAGAATGAAGCTGATGAAGCCAACAAGCGTTCCTCTGTTGTAGAAAGGGACAATAAAAGATTGGAATTGCAGCTTACAGATATGGCTCAGCAGGTATGGCTCAGCAAAAACATTTTTTAAATCAGGAAAATCTGATCCATGATTCTTTTTAGGTGCGCGTGCTTCTGATTGAGCTTGAGGAGGCCCGAGGAAACCACGTGTTTCTTGAGGAGGACTTGAGTTCTGCGGATGTTAGCAGTACCTCAGAAGTCATTAGTCAACACCTGGTGACCTTCCGTAGTGTGGAAGAGCTACAGAAGCAGAATCAGCGTCTGCTGGTGGCCCTCAGGGATCTCAGTGAATCCCAAGAGAAAGAAGAGTTGGAAGCCTCTGACTACAAGTGTGTTAATATCATTTATTTTATGACACGCCATTGATGTTTCTTTGGCTGGAATTGTACCGCATGTCTTAAGTGTCTGATTTGAACTTCCCCGATGCAATTCATTATTTAAATGTATTTTTCAAATGACTAATTTGCAATATTCATGGGGCCCAAATTTCCATTAACTAATGTAAACAACGTCTTCTGAGATAATATCAGGCTTCAGCAAGTAAACATTTATGAATAAAAATAATATTACTCCACTGACCATTACTGGAAAACACAGTATCCTTAATCAGCGGTCTGTGCACCTGAATATCTACATTATATTAATGGTCTATGTTTCTTGACCGGCGCATATGCAATTTCATGCATTTTCCCTTCAATTCATGCTGCCCTTATTGATACCTGCAGAAATGTCCAGATGATATGATGAAGAATTGAGCTAATCAGTATGAGCTTTCACAGGCGAGGTGAAGTGGAGCAGAGCTTGGAGACGACCTTGGCTGAGGTGGAGTCTTTGAGGGAGCAACGCAGCCAACACATAAAGATGGCAGAGACCATTGTGAGGCAAAGAGACATGTACCGTGTGCTGTTGGCTCAGGCAACGGGAGTCAGCTTCCCTAAGCAAGGTATCACTAACAATGTAATCCATAAGGCATCTCTAAATTGACCATGACAAAAAAGTTAGACATTTGATATAATCACCCTCCCCCCTCCAAAAAAATCATTACATCTAATATAATGTTAGCGTCCCTATTCTATATAGCTTCATTTTCTGTTTCAGGGATATCATCTGACGAGCTCACCCTTACGTCCACCCCTCACCGTTCACCTGCAGCCACACCCACCACTGGGACGCCCACTGCACTCATATCCATGGCAACTGACACTGCTGAAGCGTTGGAGGCCAAGGCAGCCTTGCGACAGGTATGTCAAGATTGGTATTGTAATGTTAGTGCACAGAGATAGGGGTTGTCAGTAAGAACCTCAAAATTTGATTTGAGTTTGTGATTCCATTTCAGTGTGACTCTTCATGTTGCAATTTGATTTGTCATTGGGTTTTATATATTCGTGTTTACTTTCTTTAAATTCATTGAAATGAGTGAAATCAGTCTGACCACATATTCTGACTCATTGCTGAAACTTGGCAAGAAATTTAATGTTTATGTTGACGTGTACAGCTGTTGACCAAATACTCTTAAGCTTAACTAAAGATTTTTTTAATGTGAAATAAGACATTTTTCTTGCACATGCAGCTGCAGGAGGTGTTTTCCTCCTATAAGAAAGAACGATTGGAGAGTGACAAGGCACTGACTGAGCAGAATGACAAACTTCTGGAGCAGCTTTCAGATCTTCGCTCCCAGAATGCAAAGATGGCAACGCAGTTGGAGTTTGCTTCCAAGAGGTCTGTTCTCTCTTCAAAGCGAGACCATTTCCTACTATATACAGTAAAGTCTCGTTATATCGATATCGGTTATATCGATAGTACTGCTTATTACGATACTATTTCTATGAACGCAAGGAGAAAATTTACATGCTGCAGGATCGGATATATCGATAGTCCGGTTATATCGATATTTTTTCCGACTCCCGAGAATATCGATATAACGAGACTTTACTGTATTTGAATTACTCCGGAACCTCTCAAGGGAGAACAACACCATTCTGTGATTCTGATTCATTTCAATGTACAAAAAATGAGATAGATTATTTCAAATATTGATTCTAAAACCTATTAGCTTATCCATCTGTTACAACAATATATTGAGCTCCATTTAAAGGACAACCGACGTCTCCGGGCAAGTTGTGTCCATAATTTGTAAAATGGCTTAAAATGACTTCTACTGGGCGTATTTTAATAAGATTCCACCGCATATAGCTATATTTTACATTTTAAAAAACTCGCTCTGAACATTCAGGAAGTCTTGTTTTTGATTTGGTGACGAGTCCTCGCGTGACATCAGTAAAGGACCGCCTCCTGACCGTAAAAAAGACGCATTGTAGCGTCTTTCCATCACGTCAATGTATTTTGCTGTACTGTTTTTTTTGAAACCCTTGTGTTACATCCAAAAGCCGCCAGCAGAGGGAGTCAAGCTCCATGGAAGGAATATATCAGGGCTGATTCATTCCTCACAGCTCGGTGGCCATTTTATTGCCTCTTTATGGGTGAGACACCCCCCCCCCCCCCCCCCCCGCCCGTTTGCCTCAAAATGACACGGAATAAATTCTTTAATCGGTTGCAAACATGTATGTTGTCCTCTTCACAACTATTTGAATCATATTCATAACTGGATGTGTAACAAGAAAGCATATTATCTGAATCTGAAGCCATTGTTTTTATTCTCCAGCAATGCAAGACGTCTTGGCGTGATTTCACGAACTGGGGGCGGGACTTTCTGAAAATGCCCAATTCGCAGCTCAATTTTTTGCAGATTTTGCACACTTTAAGTCATTTTTATTGGTGTTTTGCATTTGACTAAAAATATCATACTGCGTGTTTTGGGTATTTTAGATGCTGTAAAACGTTTTTCTGGTGTCAGTTAAAAAACAAAAAAGTGATGTCGGTTGTCCTTTAAGTATACGCTCAAAGCTGCCAATATTTTACTCTTGACCTAACATTATATATAGCCAGCAAAGGTATGCTTGGCACTCCATTGTGATCGACACTAGTAGGCTTTAAAATGGGAATTTCAGAATCTGAAAGCCTTTAATAGTCCCACAATGGGGAAATTTGCAATTTGACATTCACATAATTTATCATTTGATGTTTGTAGTGATTAATTTTAAATTACTGGTACCTTTATTCAAAAGAATCCAAAGTCTTCCATGAGAATAAAGCTCGATCCCCCTCTGAATGTCTGGCATGAATCAAATTGTAGCACGTTTTTTCGACAATTATGTCAAGTTGAAGTTGGATTTTTACATTTTTAAATTTGTCATTCTGAGTAAAAATATTTCTTTGAACAATGGCAGGTATGAGATGTTGCAGGACAATGTTGAAGGCTACAGGAAAGAGATCGCTTCCCTCAAAGAGAAGGAACAGAAAATGGCCTCTGACTCACAGAAACACGAGCAAACCATCAACACATTAAATGAGGATCTACGAGCTGCACAGGAAAAACTCTCACTCGCTGAGGTATGTTTTGAAAAACAAATTGTTGCGATGGACATTTGTAAAATATGTTAACTCTATTATTTCTTTTTAGGGTCTTTCTGAGAGTCTGCGTAAAGAGAGAGACATGTTAAAACTAGTTGAGTCAAGGTTGAATCAAGAGAAGGATATGATTATGAGTCAACAACAGAGTCAGAAGCTTTTGATGACCAACCTTCAGGCTATTCAGGTAAATTTAATTATCTCGACTCACTCCTTCAATGCCATGCATGCAAAACTATTGGTTCTCAAAATGAATGTTTTATAGGCTACGCTTCAGCGTTCAGATGCTGACACACGTCAGCGCCTTGACAGCCAGATTGAGAAGCAAGAGCGAGAGATCTCTCAGCTACAGAAGAGGTTGGAGCATGAGGTTGAACAGCGATATTTGCTGAGCAGAAATCAAGAAGTATGAAATGAATTTGAGCTCTTTTTCTGTTGTTGGCACATTTTTATTTACATCCAATTGATGGGACTTAACCTGTCAACTGTTGTTAATTAAACCTCCCTCTCCCACAGACCGCACGCTCAATTGTAGCACACTGAACAATTGAAGGTATCAAATGAATATTAATATATTTCTTCTTCCTCTGCTAAGATTCAAGTAATGGAAGCAAAACGGCAATTAGAGACACAGGTGGCTTTACACCAGAAGACTAAAGAGCTCCTGAATAATGCCGAGGTAGAAATCGACTCCCTCAGGGTACAGCAAGGTAGCATCGAACAACGTCACGTCCCGGGCTCCCCCTCCACACCCCACACTAGAGGTTGGAACAAAGATCCATATTGATTTATTATGAGTTGCGCCAAGTCGTGGTTATTCTGACCATTACCATTCTACTTGATATTCCAACTAAATCTAAGAAAATTAGCTGTTGTTTTTTTGTATCTTTCTTATTTCAAGTAGCCTTAATGTTTACTTGATTTTTAGGTGCATCTAGTTATAACTTCAAGTCGCTGATGTTATAGTAGACCCATTTAATAGTCACATTCAAAGAATATCGTTCAATTGTTCCATCTCTCAGGCTTGCAAGTTTCAAACCAAGAACGGGAGGATCTTCAGGGTCGTTTGGTGCAGGCTGAAACACGGGTAGAGCAGCTGGCAGAGAGCCTTAAAGCAACCGTTTCCAGTATGGAACAGTACCGAGCCATGGCTCAGAGTCTGGAAGAATCCCTAGAAAAAGAGAAACAGGTGAAGTACTCTTCTAATGAAACACAACTATGCACACATTTTGTTAACTTTATGTCAAAGGGCAGCATCATATTCTTATACACAAATCCCATCCTTGTTTTTAAAACGTTGGGGTTTTCTTTTTGGGTCATGTTTGTCACAAATGTGTAGGTCACGGAGCAGGCTCGTGCCTCCATTGAAACTCGTGTGAAGGAGGCTGATGAGCAACACCGCAGGCTTGGGGAGAAACTTCTGGATGCTGAGACAGAGAAACAGAATATGGAAGAACAAAATAAGCAGGCTCTGGTCTCCTTAAATGAGCAGGTCGTTCATTTCCATTTTATACTTTCCTGAGCTGTACATTTTTATGCATCCACGCCAAAATGGATTTGAAGAAAACAAAACAACTTTTCATCCAAACCCAATTAGATGGATGAGCTCAAAAGGAACCTGAGCAGCGCCCAAGCAGAACACCACATGGTGCTACAATGTTTGTCCGTTGCCGAATCCCAGCGGCTGCAGGCTTTACAAGACACCCAAGAGCAGGTAAAAAGCCACAATGTTCATTAATTTCACTGGAAGCCAGTTACCTACAGTTGGTTTTTTTTCATTGTATATTCCCCTCAGCATAGCATAGTGGGTATTTTTCAAATATTCTGAAAAATGTTTTCTTTCAAAATTTTAAGGCTAAACTGGCAGCTGAAGCACAAGACAAGTATGAGCAGGAGATGATGCTGCATGCTACAGATGTGAAGGCTATGCAGGATGCTAAGACTCAGGCGCTGCAAGCAGTTGAGCTCAGGCATCAACTGGAGGAGAGAGCCCAACGAGCCAGTGCAGAGCTAATGGAGGCCAAGATTTCCTGGGGAGAACAGGAAAACATCCTTAAGGTTGGCTTTTTAATGGAACATTTTTGTTGAAGGCCACACTGGATTATGTAAGGGTCCTATTTAATGTGCATGCTGATTAAATACATTGTATTCCATTTTATTATGTGATCGAAAAGGAGGAGATATCCAAGACAGAAAGTCGCTTTGAAGAGTTGCAGAGGCAGAACGGTCTCTTGCATGAACAGATTCAAACCATGAGTAGCAAGATGGCTGAGGAGTTGCAGCGTGCTGCAAACGAGAGTCCACTTAACACCTCCCTGACTGAAGATGGCAAATCTCAAGAACAAGTGCTTGAGATTCTCAGGTAGAACATATTCATGTGGTAAAAAAAGAAACCTAATTTCCACTGCTCCTGAAATATATGTTTAAACTTCATTTACTGAGTAGGGATGGGTACTTTTCAAATTTTAATTTGCATGAAAGCATATTATTACATCCCTTTCCCCGATTATGAAACAAATATCATTTATTTAGTATTGGTTAGTCATTTAAAAACCAACAACAAATGATCAGTTTCAGAGAGGGACTAATCCATTAACTATCCTTTTTGAATCTGGTTAATTGTTTTCCAAAGTAAAAGCAGATGTTTTCAAATGCCTTATTTGGTTTAAATATAAAGGATATAAGTCCTCTTTATGAACAAATCAGAACATAATTGTTGAGAGGCTGGAAATAGAGGATTTGGAAACTTTAAAATGAACAATTCCTCAAAACGCTTAATTGATTATTAAAAATAGCGATTGAGCAATATGATTACTTATTTAATGTATCGATAAATTTTGCTACCCACCGCTATTTTGGTGTTAGCTCAAGTGACCGCTGAAGAAATTCTATTGTTTTTATTATGTAAATATCCACGGAGCTGGTGACCGTTTTCTTTTTTCTACATCAATGTACCCAAAAAAACACATGCGAGATAATTGACGTTTGGTTCAGGCCACATGATAACCTGATTTGAATAAAATGAAAATGTAAAGGTATGATCAAACTACAAACTTTTTCCCATTATATATCATAGGTTTGTGCGTCGTGAAAAGGAGATTGCAGAGTCCCGTTTTGAGTTTGCTCAAGGGGAGAGTTTGCGTTACCGTTTAAGGGTTGAACACCTGGAGCAGGAGCTAAAAGAGGTGCAGGACACCCTGAGCGCTGCTCAGCAGAGGATGCAGGTATGTTTGTAGACTGAATGAACCCTCAGTTAATAGTAAGTTTATTTCGAAAACTAAGCCTATGACATTTTATTGCCTAACATATATAGCATGAGCTGAAGCTTAAACACCGTTCATTAACGAAACACAAGTACAGTGAGACCTCAACTTACGAACATCTTATCTTATTAACTTTTTGTCTTACGAACGTCAAATTTATGAAAATTAAACCTTATAATAAGCACTATTTTCATAATACACACCCACCACGGCTGGAACACCAAAGCACACGACCTTCGGATCTGGCGGAGTGATCTTCGGCGGAAGCACACGACCGAACAGCGCTCCAGCCGGTGCTACTTTCCACACCCCCTCTCTCTGAATTCACACGTCCATCGCCTCGAGGAGCTTTTTGCAGATAATTTTACTATTATGGGACCGGAAAATAAACACCACAGGCTCGTGTTCAGCCTCAGTTCAAATGTGGTGCGTTACTATGAATAAATTGAAGAAACTACCAGCCGTACACGTCTACTCCGCTCTGTTTATTTGTCATCCAAGACTTGGGGTGCGTTCAGGTTCGAGAATAGCGCACGACTTCTTATGACTCTAGGCTGTTTGGAAAGCATTGTCTAACGGAATGAGCAGGGACAAACACTTGCCAACGTTTCCGTGTTGCTACACTTGAACGCACCCCCTGTCAAGATGCGATAGAAGTGATTGTGATTGGCTAAAGGGTAGAGTCATGTGTCATGGTAAGCCAATCAGAGCTAGTGTTTTCACACACACCGGAACAGCGTGTCAATAGTCACGCTAAATTGTCACGTGCGAGTTGACAGCTGGGGCGGGGCCGCCGCTCGCGACACTTCAATTTCATTTCAACGAGTCGCTGTCACCTCACCAGTGTCATGATTACTACGGAAGTGTATCCTTGTGTCTTGTGCTGGCAAATCCAACAGTTTGCTTTGCACGAGGTGATTGTTAGATTCCGAACGCGAGTGTGCCATTTTATTCGCCCCGCCCGCCTTCTTTTGTCGCGTTTTATTTCACGTCCGTGGAATCATCGGACTCACGCCTTTTGTAGTAATAAAATCTCTGCCAGCACCTACTAGACTCGAAGTGAATGCAGATGACATCGAGGAGCTTGTTGCTGACCATAATGAGGTCATCAACACAGAGAATTTGATTTGCCTTCAAGAGGACAAGCAGAAGCAGGCCATTCAGCAGTTGATGTGCAGGCTTTTATTGAACAGTTCCATCCAGAAAAGGCTATGAGAATCATCAACATGGTGAATGATAATGTGATGCCTCAGTTTCGTAAGACCTTACAAGTCAAAAAGCAACAGGTGTCAATTAAGAGCCGTCAATGACCATCACAAATGTAAATAAAGTGACTTTATTATACAGTGCAGTGTATTTCTTTCATTACAATGCAATAGCACATTTAAGGTATGCTGTGTGTAGTTTTAAGGCTTATTTAGTTAAAAAGTATATTTTATGGAAACCCGGGAACGGATTATTCCCATTTTAATGGTTTCCTATGATAAAATCTTTTTTGAGATACACACTTTTCGCCTTACACACTCTGTCTAGGAACCAATTAAGTTCGTAAGTTGAGGTCTCACTGTATACCAATTGACTTCAACAAAACACATGATCAAATCTGAAATACTTGAATGTTAGGTAACGGCAAAGACCCTGGCCCAGCATGATGAGCTCATGAAAAAAACAGAAACTATGAGCATCCTAATGGAGACAAACAAGATGCTGCGAGAGGAGAAGGATAAACTGGAGAAAGAGCTGCAGCAAACCCTAGCAAAGGTAAATTGTGTGCGTGCGTGTTTGTGTGTTTGCGCAAGTCTGTTATTATAGTAATTTCTCAAGAATTACCTGTCATCAAATTTTATGATCGCCAATAGAAAGCGTTTTTTCCATTTTGTCTTCAAACATTGTAGTGTCCACTCTCAAAACGTCAATAATCTAATTTCTCTTTCAGGTGCAAAAATTGGAGTCTGAGGTTTTGCCACTGAAACAGACTAACACTGAGCTCAGTGAGAAGAGTGGGATGCTACAAATGGAGAAAAAAATACTGGACGATGAAATCAAACGGTGGAAAGCTAGAACACAGGTTAGTTGAAAGATTCACAATCTTTGTATCAGTTGTGCCATGCATAAAATGTGGTCAAAGGGCCATCCAACCACGGATAAGTACATCAACGTGCATAACATTGTTTTTAAGATGTTAAGCAGTGCAGCATATGTACAGTATGTATGTACTTCATTTAGCAGATCAAAACCATTTTTGGCCTCCAGTGGGCAGCTGTGGAGCTACGAATTCTGTCACCATTTACCTTCCGCCCCATTTTTATCGAGTAGAACTGTATTCTTTTGCTGCTGTACCCCACTAAACAGAATGTGAAGGACTGATCTCTTACTGGAAGTGTCTGAGGCATGCGCTTCAAAAAATAAGCAGATTTTTCTTTATTATTAGCCGTATTTTATCTATCTTTTTTTTAGCATTTGGTGAGTCAGCAAAAAGATTCAGATCCGGATGAGTACAAGCGTTTGCATTCAGAGAAGGAAGTGCACCTCAAACGTATCCAGCAGCTCATGGAGGAGAACAACAGGATTAAAGCAGAGGTTACGAGGTGAGAAATAGAAATTAAAATTGCTTTTGTAATTGTCACAGATGCTCATCTGGACAATTGAAAAGATTGTCTTTCACTCCCAGGCAGGAGGTACGATTGTTAAAGCAGCACTAACTAGTGCTCGCTTCTTAAACTGAAAACCCGAAGTTTTGCGGCTCTTGCGGGCCTTTATTAATAGTTTATGAAAATTACAAGTGACATATCAGAAAAATGCTCCCCTCTTCATTTACATACTATGCCCTTCAGTGTACGCCTGGAGGCCAAGTCACTTCCCTAGTACAAGCACCAACATCATCCCATGAACTGATCCATCTGTAACTTTTGCTCAATGACATTTTATTATTCTGGAGCGTATTCTGTCCTCCCTGTCTGCCTGAACTTTAATCTTTCTTCCTCGCTTATCTGTTAACAAGCACCTTGGCTCAATTCAACTTAAACTGACTTCTGATTTTCTGTGCCCTAATGTGTACCAGCTGTACAAACGCACATACAGTGGGGCCTCGGTTTACAAACACCTTGCCTTACGAACCTTTCGGTTTACGAACGTTACTTTATGAAAATTAAACCTTGGCATACGCACTATTTTCGCGATACACCCCCCCCCCCCCCCCCCCCCCCCCACCGCCACCATGGCTGGCGGAGTAATCTTCGGCGGAAAAACACAAAAGCACATGACCAAACAGCGTCCCAGCCGGCCTACCTTTCCACAACCCCTTTCTATGAGTGCACACGTCGATCGTCTTCAATGATACTTTTGCCGTTATGGGACCGAAAAAGATGCCACCACAGGCTCGTGTTCAGACGAAGAAGACAAAACAAAATAACAGTCGAGGAGAAGAAGGAGATCATTGAGAAACACGAACGAGGTGTGCGTTTGTGGCGTCACATGTGCACACCGCGGCTGTCGTGAATCTCAGCCTGACACATCTCCCACCCTCTGTGTCACTTCTCCGAGAGTAACTTTCTACGACCATTCTACAAATAAAGAGCCCGGTACGTCCACCATTGCTACCATCCTTCGCAAAAAGCTTGACACAAATGCGTTATTTAGTCAATGCTTTTACGTGACTAATGACACCGAAATTGTCACGTGTGAGTTGACAGCTGGGGCGTGGCCGCCGCTCCCGACCTCCGCCAGCCGAAGAAGACACAAAACAAAATAACAGTCGAGGAGAAGAAGGAGATCATTGAGAAACACGAAATAGGTGTGCGTGTTGATCCCCTAATCATCGATACTGGGACAACGAGTCGCTGTCATCTCACCAGTGACATGATTACGACGCCTCGTGCCTCGCTGTGTCTTGTGCTGGAAAGTCCAAGAGTTTGCTTTGCCCGAGGTGATTGTTAGCCGCGATCGCGTAAGTTTGTTGCTTTCCGGGATCGCGAGTGTGCCATTCTCTGCCAGCACCTACGGGACTCGAAGTGGATGCAGATGACATCGAGGAGCTTGTTGATGACCATAATGAGGTCCTCAACACAGAGGATTTGATTTGCCTTCAAGAGGACAAGCAGAAGCAGGCCATTCAGGAGTTGATGTGCAGGCTTTTATTGAACAGTTCCATCCAGAAAAGGCTATGAGAATCATCATGATGAATGATTATGTGATGCCTCAGTTTCGTAAGATCTTACAAGTCAGAAAGCAACAGGTGTCAATTAAGAGCCATCAACGACCATCACAAATGTAAATAGTGACTTTGTTATACAGTGCAGTGTATTTCTTTCATTACAATACAATAGCACATTTAAGGTATGTTGTCTGTAGTTTTAAGGCTTATTTAGTTGAAAATTATATTTTATGGACACCTGGGAACTGATTATTCTCATTTTAATGGTTTCCTGTGGGAAAAATTAGTTTGGGATACACACTTATCGCCTTACACACTCTGTCTGGGAACCATTTAAGTTCGTAAACCAAGGTCTCACTGTAATTGAGGTCGATCAAGAGTCTAACAAAATTAAACTTTTAAACATGATAACATTGTGTTTGTCTATTCTCCATCATAAAGCAGAGATTACAAAGTTGGAAATAGTAATTATAATTAGTTGTATTAAATTAGTAATTATCATTTCAATAATTTGGGTAGTACAGTGAAACACTACATACTGTTCAGCACGCGAAGTATCGCATATTCACTGATTTTTATGAATGTATTTATCCCTGTGCATGTGTGTGTCTCCCAAATTGAATTGAATTGAATGCTGATCACTAATTGTGACAGATTTTTACAGAATACATAACTGAATTCCTGTCACTTGGCGAAACACTGAAGGCAGCTGTATGTCGCGCACAAATAGATTTTTCTTCAGTGTGAATGTACCTGTGCATTTTGATTGGCAATAATGTTTGCATTGTGCAACAGCGATTCAAACTTTCAAACCAATGGACGAGACTTGTGAAATCTTGTGACAGAACCCTGTACACTGTGTGAGTAGTGTGACAGCCCGAACATCCTTTCATAACAAAGTTCTGTTTTATGAACATCTGTCTTTAGGACCAGCACTCTGACAGCATCACAGCAGAGCCAAATCCAAAACCTACTTGATAATTTGAGTAAGATAACAGATGAAAGAAACCTGCTCAAAGAAGAGGTCATCGCAAAGAGACTTGAAATTCAGGATAAGGTAGAGACGATTAGCCAGGTCAAAAAGCTTGGACGGCGCTACAAGACTCAGTATGATGATCTTAAAGTACAACATGACAAGGTAAATGACCCCAGCATTGTTCACTCCCCTGTTGGTTACACCAGGATTCAATCTTTTATTGTACACCTTCTAGATGGTAGCTGAGGCTTCAGGGCCATCAAAAGAAGAGGAGGCTCGGCAAGCATCAGTTCAGGAACTGCAAGGACTTAGAGACTCTCTGAGCCAAGCTGACACAAAAATTACAGACTTGGAGAGACAGCTGGAGAATATTAACAAGGTGAGCCAACTAATATGTTCTAACAGTCGATGGCTGTAACTCATTCAGTCATTTTCCATTTGTGAAGGTGGTTGCTGAGCGTGAAATTGAGGTGCACAATGCTCAGGAACAGTCATCCAGGCTGCAAACAGAGCTGGGCAGGCTCAAGCAGGCACTGCAGGAGAAAGAGGACACCCTGAAACAGCAAATGGCAGACAAGGTGGAAAAGACCAGGAAGGCTATAGTTTTTGCCAAGCAAAGGATCAGCCAGCTCACAGGTAACAGGGTATTTCTCCATTACTTACAATCATGTGCAGCATGATAATATTTTATTAATCAATGTTTGTATTTGTACAATACTCCAAGTGCTGAAAATTGTCTATTCTTTTGCATGAATATTTGTGTGCTTAACTAAAGTACATTTTAAAACTAGGCATCAAAGGCACCGGAACTTAGAAACTGCATGACAAAATTGAATAGTCAAAGGACAACTAACACACAAGTCTTTACAATGTTTTGTTCTCTCCATGACTGTCTCCAAGCTGCACCATTTTGTTTTTCTTTGTGTTAATTTGAATCTTAAATTTGCACTTTATGTCTAGGTGCCAAAGTAGAGCTGCAGAAGGAAAACGAGGAGCTGAAGCAGCGACTTGAGGAGCAAAAGCAGCTAATTGAGGAGTTAGAGGTGCGTTTAAGTGCTATGAAGTCGCAGTACGAGGGAAGGTTTAATCGGCAGGAGAGAGAACTGAGAGAGTTGCGAGGTCAGCAAGAGAGACAAGAGCAAAGAGATGAGCCTGCTGAAGCAGGTCCAAGCAAGGTTAGTCTCTGCTCCAAGTTGTTGTGTTTAAAACTATCTGTTCTCTTGAACAAGGAATCAAATAAGGCAGCGACCCTGTGTCTGTTACGGTTCTAGCCTCAGGAGCAGCAGAGAAGCACAGACCAGAGACAAATCACTCTTAAGTCTACTCCAGCTGCAGACAGGGGCAGGTATGATGTAAAACAATTATTCGGTCCAACAGGGTCATACAGGTGTGAACTGACATTCTTGTCCACTTTAACTGTCAGTGCCAGTAGCTCTGAGCCACCAACTGCCAACATAAAGCCAACACCTGTCGTCGCCACAGCCAGCAAGCAAGCCGTCAACCCTGGGAACAAACCCACTCCAAGGGCCAGCATCAGGCCCATGATCACCCCGGCCCCTGTGCCCACTCCAACCCCTACCGCTACTGTCATGCCCACAACACAGGTCGAGACCCAGGAAAGTAAGTCTTATGATAGCATGTAAAAAGATTGACCATTCTCAAAAAATGATTGCCGCCACTCCATGGACATCCAATATGTCAGTTATTTAGCACCAATTGCTCCAACTCATCCAAAATTCTTCAGCCCGGATCATCACTAGAACCCCCTCCTTTCACTACATCACCCCTGTCCTCCAGCAGCTCCACTGGCTCCCTGTTAAACATCGAATCAAATTCAAAATACTTCTGTTTACATTCAAAGCCATCCATAACCTTGCCCCTCCCTATCTTTCTGACCTGCTTCAAATCTCCGTTCCCTCTCAGTCCCTCAGATCCTCATCCTCCCTTCACCTATGTGCCCTCTGCCCCTCTCACCACGATGGGATGCAGACCTTTCAGCCGCTCTGCTCCCAAACTCTGGGATTCACTTCCACCCAACATCCGTAATATTGACTCCCTCCTTATTTTCAAGTCTTCTTTTCCTTTCGGCTTTTCCCTTCAAGGGGTCGCCACAGCAAATCAGTGTCCTCCATCTTTAGAGGTTTGATCTGCATGTTTGTTTTGGCCAAGCTTTTATGTCGGATGCCCTTCCTGACACAACCCTCTGTATTTATCCGGGCTTGGGACCGGCAAGTCCCACCTCAAAACCCATCTGTTTAAAATTGCTTTCAATGTCTAGTCCAATCTGCTATTTTATTATTTATCATTTTACTCATGGTTTTATTGTTATGTGCTTTGTTTTATTGTTTTTATTGTCAACTGTCCTTGGGTGTTTTGAAAGGCGCTTGAAATTAAATGTACAATAAAGTCTCGTTATATCGATATCGGATATATCGATAGTCCCGGTTATATCGATACTATTTATATGCACGCACTGAGAAAATTACATTCAAACAGGGTCGGATATATCGATAGTCCCGGTTATATCGCTATTTTTTCGGACTCCCTTGAATATCGATATAACGAGACTTTACTGTATTATTATTATTAATTGAGTTGAGTCTGAGGAATGTCAGCTGTGACTGTGCCATTCGTTGAATTTAATTTACCATACGTAAGACCTATCTTGTTCTGCAGCCATGCAGAATACAGAGGGTCTACCAGTGGAGCATGTGACCGTGTATGGGAGCGCCAGTGGTTCTGTACGCTCAGCAAGTCCCAACATTCAGACAACCATGCTGACTGTCCAGCAAGCCCAGACACAGGCCACAGCCTTTGTCCAGCCAACTCAACAGCAGAGCATTACCCATGCAGAGCCAGTCAATCAGGAGATGCCACCCGTGATAATTGAGGCAACGCAGAGCTCACAGGTGGAATGGCCTTCAACATCCTCCACCTCTGCCGTATTTGGAACTGGTGAGAAGAAATGGAATCTTCGACAAGTATATGAATGTAAAAGTACAATAGTGTAAAGCTGGTCGGTAATTCTGGTGCATTTCAGGCACTGGGGTTTTTACTCACTTCCAGCCATGCAATATGTTAATGATCTCATGATCTAAGATTTGTCCAAATAATAGCCATGCTTTGTCTAGTTTCAGCAACACCGGGGGCTTCCTCCTCATTGTCCAAAAGGCCCCGGGAAGACGATGAGAGTAGCAGCACTATGGTCACAGATAATGAGGCCTCTCAAGAGGACAGCTCCAGGGCTCCTATTTCAAAAAAGCTGCGCATTATCCAAAGAGTGGGTCCAGAGGTGGTTACACCCCTTGCACGTCGTTATTGATGCTTTATTTAGAATTGTATAAAAATCACTGGCATCATGTGGTTCTTTCAGGAAGAAGTGATGGCTGATGACAGCGCTGAGGCTGAGGGGGTGGTGCCGAGAGATAGTCAAGAGGGAATAGAAGCCAGTCAGGTATGCCAACTTACAACACACAGAATGAAAATCAGTAAAGGAGAGACACACTTTGGAGACACATCTTCATTGTAAAAATGTAATGTTGTAAAAATAATTGAATGTTTGGCCTTTTAGACTGAAGAGATTGCAGCACTGGATGAAGATGTTAGTGCAGCCTCTCAATCGACAACCATGCACCAAGAAGTCACTCTTGCACAGAGTGAAACTCCAGAGCAGCAGCTAGAAGTGATTGTCATAGTCACTGATACGGAGAGTGAGGAAAACCCAGAAGATGGGGATGAAGAGGAGGATGAGCAGGTAACAATTATAAACAAATGCATAATCGTGTGGTGGGATGCCTCTGAGTGGCAATTTCTTGTGCCCCCGACGCGGCTCAATGCCCACTAGCCGGTGGGGTCTCACAGCACTCACCCTGCCAAAACAGCGGAGAGTGGGAGTAGTCGCCCCACAACTTTCCTTAATCAATAATCAGTTGAGAGCCCTTCTGAGGCCTGCATTGGGTGTGAACCTCGTGAGGTACCAACGAGAGTCATACCTCGTGTGGGACCGGTGTTGGGGGCAAGTCAGTTAAAATATATCACAACAAAATACATTTGTGCAGCACCGATGCAAATGCGTGCCATGTGAACACCCCTTTTGTGTGGGGATTTTGTGTTTCTTTTACAGTACAAAAACATAATGGTAATTTCCAATAATTGCTGCATCGAATTAGTCAAACTCAAAATCTAAACCCTTTTATTTTCCTACGAGTACAAAAATTCGGAATAGCATACATCATGTTTGAAATTCAAGTAATATTTCCAAAACATTAAATGTTTTCTCCCCTGCAACACAAAGCCTAATTGGATTTATTGGTACAACAAAATTGGATTGACATGTTCAAGAGTGTTGTGATATTTCTTGCAGTACTTCAGAAGTTTCCGTTAATGTAGTAACACCAAATAATTGAAACTCACACAAAAAGAAGACAAGGCGTCTCTGTTGAGTTTACTTTCAAGGGGAATAGAAGGGACAAAGTCCAGCTTTTTCATCTATTCTAAACAATCTTCCGAACCCTTTGCCTTTTATTAACATCAATGACTGGCCTTGGTGAATAGTTTCTGATAATCAGGAAATTATTTTATCCTAATCAAAGTTTCCATGGCAACTTGGGCTTCACTGCCAGCATTTGACCGTCAGCTGGGTGACTGGCATCCAGTTGCTGAAGATTAGCTTGGTTCCAAGAGAGACATTCGGCTTCACTTCTCTCCTTCGGTCCTTCCTGAGTAGTAACAACTTCACAGCACAAATTAATAACTTCACACCAACATTGAATGTACAGTACAATTAATTGAATGATAAAGTGTGAACGTGAAAGATGTTTTTATTAAAATTTCTTATTAAAGCACAAGCTTTTCTTATCGCCAGCATAATCCATTATTGCAGGCATAAACATTCGTCTTTGCAAGTATGATCAATGTATTATAATAAGCAAAGGTATGATGACTAAAAACAATGAACTTAACAGTTTCTTATTACATACTTTAATTTGTTTCCAATGAGGGTTGGACTACCTCGATGGACACCATCACTAGGTCCAGATGATGCTTGCTTGAATTGCTTACGTTGGCTTCATCATTCCTGTCCCTAAATGAGTGGAAGAAAATGGATGGTTCAATCAATTTTTTAAGTAATCTTAAGAAATGTTAACATGGAACCTTTTTTACTTAATGAAATGATTCATCTTACAGGCGTGTTCATTTTTCTTGTGTTGATCATTATTACCGATACACAAATATTTGTTTAAATATAATTGCATTTAAAACTAAACTGATAAACAGTATCATTCAAATACTGTTCCATCAGTCCATGTACTGATTTGAGATCAATCCAGAGTGTGCCTCGCCTCTTACTGCAGGTCAGCTGAACCAGGTTCGGGTATGTACATGACCACGATGACCTTTATCTTCTGCAGGATTACGATGAAGGTGATGAGGAAGGAGATGAGGATGTGGAGGAAGAGGAGGAGGAAGATGATGGCGGCATAGAAGAAGACGGAGAGGAGAGTAACGAGGGGAGTCCTGAAGGCAATGAAGCCTATGAAGGAGATGACACAGAGGTTTGATTAGCATACTTATCAAGTGACTGTAAAGTGTCCTTCAGAGTTTTGAAAGGCGCTTATAAATGAAATGTATTATTATTATTATTATACTCAGCCACCACTTGTCTTTTCCGGTAGACTTGTTAACCTTTTGCTCTTTCCAGCTCAACTCAATTTTTCCACCCTTATCCCAGCCGAATCTTACATCTGTCATAAGCTGCTGTCTCAGTGTGCTTAATGGACTAGTTTAGTTTCCATTTTCTTTGGTCTTTAATGCATGTCCAACGTCTGGGATGAGTCAATGTCGCCACAGCGCCATTCTGCTGTCACCTGTAATATACTCCAGTGAGATTAGCCTGACCTTTAAAGGACAACCGACGTCTCTGGACAAGTTCCGTCCATAATTTGTAAAATGGCTTCAAATGACTTCTACTGGGCATATTTTAATAAGATTCCACAGCATATAGCTATATATTTTAAGACTCACGCTGAACATTCAGGAAGTCTTGTTTTTGAGTTGGTGACGAGTCTGTACCTGACGTCAGAAAAAGACCGCCTTCTCACCGTAAAAAAGACGCATTGTAGCGTCTTTCTATCACGTCAATGTATTTTGCTGTACTGTTTTTTTTTTTTAAACCATGTCTTACACCCAAAAGCCGCCAGCAGAGGGAGGCAAACTCCATGGAAGTAATATATCAGCCTGTGGAAACGGGGCTGATTCATTCCTCACCGGAGCTGGTCGCCATTTTGTGCCTCTTTTTTTTGGTGAGAGATTGTCCCCTAATGTTGCCTCAAAATGGCCCAAATAAATTCTTTAATCGAAACATGCAAACATGTATGCTTTGCTCATCAGGACTATTTGAATCATATCCATAACTGGATGTGTAACAAGAAAGCATATTCTCCGAATCTGAAGCCATTGTTTTGATTCACAAGCAATGCAAGACGTCTTGGTGTGACGTCACGAAATGGGGGCGGGACTTTCTGAAAACGCCCAATTCGCAGGTCAATTTTTTTGCAGATTTTGGACACTTTAAGTCATTTTTATTGGTGTTTTGCATTTGACTAAAAATATCATACTGCATGTTTTGGGTATTTTAGATGCTATAAAACGTTTTTCTGGTGTCAGTTAAAAAACAAAAAAGTGATGTTGGTTGTCCTTTAAACTCCTACCCATTGTGTTTTTCTGTGGTTGTTATAGAATCAAATCTTGACTACTAACAATCTGTGCTGAAAGAAAAACCCTTGCCAGCTAGCTCGAATTGACTAAAGCAGGCACTAAATTGGAATGACTTGGTAAACTGTATCACTGAGATATGTACCTCACTGTGCATGTGCCGCATGCTATACAATACATAGGGATTTATATAGCGCTATGGTTAAAAGTAATACAATGTGGTGGTTTCTTCTAACAGAGAAGAGGAGGGGTTCTACCTCTGACAGTTTTAACATTGCTAGTCTATCAGGTGACTGTTGGCTACGTACCTCAGTTACTGAATGCTATTTTGGTTCAAAAGCTGTTAACTCGTCCATCCTTTTACCAAATGTGACCCAAAAAGTGACTATTAATGCACAAATTACCTTGACCTTTGGACACCCTAAGAAAAAGCAACACAACAGGTCTTTTTGTCCTTTTTAAATCACCATTGACATTTATGAGTCATATTTGAGAGTTCCCTGACCTCAGTTTTATTTTTTAACTTTCTTGCCCGTTCTCTAAAGGTCCCATAATTCTGCTGTTTCACAGCCTACATTGTAGAAGTGGAAAATAATGTTTCATTTTCGGATTATGTGTTCATGGGGTCATATGGGTTACCATCTATATCATGCTTTTCTTTTCTAGATGTTTTCTGTCCATTTCTATAATGTTGTTACCTTACGGGTTCAAAGTTTAATGTTGTTGGAACTTCTGTTTGCTTATGGGGTTTTCTTATAATGCTTTTGGTTTTTTGGGTTTCCTGTCCCTTCCCAGCGAGCTGACGCAACCGACCCAGGGACAGAAACAGAAGAGAGTTTGGGGGCGTCAGACTCCACCCAGAGGCCAGCAGATTCCCAGACGGCCAGCTGTAAGATCCAGGAAATGTTATTAATTCACACGTCTAACTCCACCTTGGACTCGCCCGGTGTACTCACAACCTGTCCCGTCATCTCATTAGTTATCAAATGCTTCACTATGACTTGAAGACTTGTAATGTTGTTGTCTGTCTGAGGTCCAAGGTGGCAAAAACTGTGCTCCTTTCCAGATTTGAGGTCCTCTCACCAGTGTTCCTACTTTAAAAATGTCTAATATGATGATAGGGGGAGTCTTTATCATAATAAGACTACTGTAATATACCACAATGAAAAACAATTGCCACTCCACTGACATGGTAACGTCTCCATTTGTTTTAGTTGAGGCCACAACAATGGAGGCCTTTTCTACTGAACAACCTATCACAAGCTCTGGTATACGGATGCCCCAATCACCAAGAAGACCAACACATTCCCTACCACCTACTCAGGTATGTCGCACAGAACATGTGACAAAGTCTACCAACAAACTATGTAGGACTAACTAGTTTAAAAATATCCTCTTTAACTCATTCACTGCCATTCCTGAATTTATTCGGGAATTGAAAAAGATGACGTGGAGCGCCACTCCCGAATTTGTTCGGGTTTTCATTTTTCTTGCCGGGTTGCTGATAAAGCGCTGGTATGCATTTTTCCCCCTTCCACCAGGGGGCATCATTTCCCTTTTTCCATGTTCACGCTTTGTTACAGTTTCAGCTTTTGTTAAAACGCGAAATAAACCGCCTTCATGAAGGCGGAAGTACACGCTGAAACATGTCAGGTAATTGAAGCAACTGCAACGGCACTGTCTCTAATAAAAGAATCAGTTATAAACTATAGATCAGATGACATTTTCTTCACCAGCTTGTGGTGAAGGACATCACATTGTTTTTGAACCCCCAAGAAATCACATTTATTTTACCATTCAGTGTAAGTGTAAAAATACACCATTATTTGTATTAGATGTCCCAGCGCATCCCTGCTCGTCGCCAGTCGATTGGCAGGGTCCCTCAGCTCTCTGGCGTCCCCAGCAGTGCTGTAAGTCACATTTGTCAGATATGATTCATGTGTCAAAGCCATTTGTGCACACAATGCGACATAATAAAATGTGACATTATTTTATCTACCCGGTTTTCTTTGTAGCAACACCTCATTGATGAAGAAGATAGGATGGTACCGAGCGCTCCAACGTTATTAGTGCCTCACCGCTCCGATAGTTTTGACCAAGCTGTTCAGTAAGTCTCACACATGCACACCTTTTAATTCTTGGAACGGTAAGTCATTCAGAAACTGAAATGTAACACTTTATTCAACTAAACCTTGGAGGAGGAAGGGAGGAAGTTACTGTTTGGAAGGAGAGTCACCATCCATAACGACTGTCCCCTGCTAGCTGCTTTTCATTCATCCAAATCAACAGAAGTTTTCCCACCTCTTCTATTGCCTGAGACCGTTGCTTAGACAACACCACAGAAACACCATTAGCCACACATAGCAATGGTCGACTTACATATTGGTACTTAGACACGAAGTCACACAAACGCACACCTCGTTCGTGTTTTTCGCTGAGCTCCGTTTTCTGCTCGACCGTAATTTTCTTTTGTGTCCTCTTCGGCTTAACACTACCCTGGTGGAGTCTTTTTCGGTCCCAAAAGAGCAAAAGTATCCACTCAATAACAAACCACGTTTGCACCGAGTGCACTGAAAGAAAGTGGGTGTGGAAAACCAGTCCGCCAGCCACAGTGGCGCTGTTCGACCTTGTGGTTTGGTGTTCTTCCGCCGAAAACTAGTCCGCCGGCCTATGTGGTGCTGTGTGTTTTCCGAAAACTAGTTTGTATGCCAAGATTATATTCTCGCTAATTTAATGTTCGTAAGGCGAAAAGTTCGTAAGATAAAGCGTTCGTAAACCGAGGTATCACTGTACTGGTTTTTAAATGTTATCTGTGTGGTGTGTCTCATCTCCAATTGGAAATTACTCCTTGTCCTTGAAATGTTCACTGTGTGCACCTGTGGTTGTGCTCGACAAAACTTTGCTGTTTCTGGTTGACCCCTAGCAAATTCCTGCTCTGCGTCATTCACGGTTCCCGCAGGATCTTAAAATGTCTGAAAACACAGGCGTCAAACTCAAGCCCCAGAGGCTTGATCGAGCCACATCATTTTATGTGAGCCCCAAAAGCAAATCAAAGATGTCAATTTTCATGATGCTTGCTAAAATCCTTACCAACATTTCAAATTCTCATTTGTCGTCAACAACAGTGAAACTAAGCATTTTCTTGTTACCAAACTCCTCAGTACAGGAACTTTAATAAATAGGTGAACAAACTGTTGTTCTTACCTTTTTCATATGATTTAATAATAATAATAATAATAATAATAATAATAATAATAATACATTTAATTTACAAGTGCCTTTCAAAGCAGCCAAGGACACATCCATCAGAATGGCCCTCCAAGGGAAACTCACTCAAATCTGGCCTGCGACAAATTTGAGTTTGTCACCCTTGTCTTAAAGGCATTGAATTTATAAAGCATACCTTTTAAAAAGTTCGAAACATGTCTTAAAAAGTCTTCAATTTAACTTTGACACACCTGTAGGAATCCCAGTGATGGCATTGTTGCACGCATTACATCTCGTTGACCGCAAGATGGACATATCAGTGTGTTGAAAATATCATAAATTTTGAAATATAACAATGTAGAGGTCCATTTTTATATTGTTTTCGTCTCCTGCAGTGCTACTTTTTGTACTTGATGTCAGTTTTGAAGCCTACATGTTAGTCTTGGCACAACAAACGTGGCTTGGTGGTGGAGAGTCATTGTTGTTGGTGGTGATGCCAAGTGTGTGGTGTCCTGTGTTGTTCATGTTGAGTACTTCATGCACTAAAGCAGGAGTCGGGAACCTATGGCTCTTTTGATGATTGCATCTGGCTCGCCGATAAAACTAAATACATATTGTCGCTTTTTCGCTGTTCATTTCCTGTTTGGGCTGCAGTTGGCGGAAAGTGCAATTTAGATTGGATGATAATGACCTAGGTTGGCGGAAAGCGCAATTTTCATTGGATGATACTGACCGTTCATGTTAAAACAGGTAAACGCCCCTTTTAAATAAGCCCGACGAGTATCGTACACTTCAGGTTCAATGGACCGAAGGATTCACCTTTGTGGAGAAAAAATGTTCTGATTCTGATTTGCAACAATACCATTGATGAAACAGTTGAATGTCAGTGGCACTTTGACAAGCCCCATGATAATGTTAGCATCAATATCCTTCTGCGAGAGACAGCAGAAAGCAAGTGTGGAAGCTAATAAGCCGTGTGCAGGCTAGCTAGCAGTAACTTTGCCCGGCAAACTGACTTTCATTTCGATCGTTTGGCTGGATTTTTAACAATCATGACGAATGGAAAACCATTCATGTTAATGGTGAGTATTATCACAAACTTATTTTAAATAATACATTCTGACATTTTGTTGAAAAGTGGCCGCGCGTGTGTGTTTCCGTGCGCGTTTGCGTGCTCGTGTGAGTTTGTGTGTGTGCCACATGAGTGTGTCTCTCACTGAAAAGCATTTTTAAATATTTTACTTTTATGGCTCTCTTAGTCAAAAAGGTTCCCAACCCCTGCACTAAAGGCACATGTTCCGAACATGACTTATCTTTTTCTCGTGTGGGTTTGAGCATGCTTTCGCTGCTTTAACGAATCTGTGTTTGCTTCAGCAGTTCTCCCCAAGTGGCCGCAAGGAGCTTTCGTTTCGGCCAATCAGACGAAGTGCCACAGACCAGCTCAGATCTCGGCCAACTTGCAGCGCAAGGAGGTGCACCCCCCATTACTGAGTGATGTAATTTCCCCAAGTGCACTTAAAATGGCAAAAGAGTAATTGTGATTGGGACTGTTTTCAGGTCTTGGGATGTTTGACAGCCCCTTGTTCCTCATATCTCATGAAGAGGAATCCGGTGGGCGTAGTGTTCCTACCACACCGCTGCAAGTGGCGCCCCCAGGTATCACGGAGTCCTCATTGCAATACTGAATAAGGAGCGTGCACTCAAAGTATCAGTCCTTATGCACTGGCCTTTCTCCAACTTGTAGTCTTCTCTGAGGTGGTTCTATCAGATGCGACAGAGCAGGCCTCTCAGTCGGTTCCCATGGTGAGCACTTCCACTCCCGGCATACTTCCGCCAGGCACAGCCAGTACAAGCGAGGAAAGAGATGACGTCTTCATGGAGTCAGACCCTGATAAGTAAGATGCCGACCTTGCTGCTATTTGGCAGTGTGGGGATTATCAGCCGAAACTAAAAAGAGCAAGCTCAAACATCTCAACTGGTGCTTGAAATTCGTGAATGCTTCATTGTTGCAGTTTCAAAGTTTACTAAAATGTTATACGATACAAAACAATTCTGAAAACTGCTTGAGAAAATATGCACATTCATTTGCTCCTGGCTTGAGCTGACTGACTTCTTGGGGGATTGATTGTTTAATGTCAACTAAAGGTCGGCGGCCAGATAAATTACATTTCTATATTTATATATAATTTATAACATTACATTTTATAACTATTCAATTTAATTTGGCCACTGTTTTTACTTCAGTCCAAAATTGCTGCTTTTAATAGGTGATAGGTTGCTGTTTTTAGTAGTCGCCTAGGCAGATAACCTGTACTTGAGGCCAAATGTAGAAGAAAAGATTGGTATCAATTTTCCTTATTGTCATAACAACTCAAACTCTTGGCCATTTAACTCATTCACTGCCATTCCCGAATTTGTTCAAGAATTGAAAATATGACATGGAGTGCCATTCTTGAATTTGTTCGGGCTTTCTTTTTTCTTGCATGGGAAGGGGGTGCCTATAAAGCGCTGGTTAGACCTCTGCCTTTTGTACAGCCATCCCCATTTCAAGCTCAGAGAACTCCATACCCATATAACTTGGGAATGAACATGTTTTTTTTCTGATGAACGAAGAGAGTCTCAGGTTTATTACACTGCATTGAGTGTTTATGTAGTCCTAAAATTCAATATTCTGTGGGTCCTGGAATTTGAGTGAAAATGACAAAAAACCTGCCACTGGAGTGGACACATTGTTGCACATTCATTCACTGGCAGTGAATGAATTAATGGCCTTCAAGCAGATGTTTATAAAACAGCTTTTGTGATTTGCAATATATTAAAGGTCTTTTTTCCTGAATGCTCTTGTTGAGTGTCCCCGCTTGCTGCTTGAGTAAGTAGGGGTGGCTCCTCAGGCTGTTTTTGTTGGAGGACCCAGTCATTTACTTGCATTGGGCGCATACTCTGTTTAAAGAGCCGGAATGCTGGCTGAACCAAGGAACATAACACTTAAAGGACAACCGACATCACTTTTTTGTTACCTAACTGACATAAGAAAAACGTTTTATAGCATCTAAAATACCCAAAACACACAGTATGATCTTTTTAGTCAAATGCAAAACACCAATAAAAATGACTTAAAGTGTGTAAAAAGTACTTCAATTTGAAACCGGAAGTGGCCAGTTTCAGAAGGTCCCGCCCCCATGTTCGTGGTGTCACGGCAAGATGTCTTGCCTTGCTCGAGAATCAAAACAATGGCTTCAGATTCGGAGAATATGCTTTCTTGTTACACATCCAGTTATGAATATGATTCAAATAGTTCTGAAGAGCAAAGCATACATGTTTGCAATCGATTAAATAATTTATTCCGTGTCATTTTGAGGGGCCAAATGTACCACTGAATGTGTGTCATCTGGGGGGAGGAATGTAGCACCGTAGAGAGGCAAAAGAGGGTGACAAAGCTCCATGGAAAGCTAAGTGGAAACGGGCTGATTAATTCCTTACAATTTTTGTCAGTGAATATCAAATAGACGCTCGGTGCTACACACAAGGATTCACCATTGCATTATTTATGTGTTTTCCTTCTAATTTCGCCATCAACACGGATCAACACAAAGTTTTCAGACCAAACAAAGTATTGCAAAATGCAATGAGGTGATGCAAGGTATGTCCTTTCTCGCTGAGGGGCGTTCCTTCAGTGACGTCACGTACGAACTCGTCACCAACGCAAAAACAAGACTTCCAGAATATTCAGCGTGAGTCTTAAAACGTAAAATATAGCTATATGCGGTGGAATCTTTGTAAAATACGCGCAGTGGAAGTCATTTGAAGCCATTTTACAAATTATGGACACAACTAGTCTGAAGAGCTCGGTTGTCCTTTAAGTCATTTTTATTGGTGTTTTGCATTTGACTAAAAATATAAGCCTGCGTGTTTTGGGTATTTTAGATGCCATAAAATGTTTTTCTGATGTCACTTAGGAAACAAAAAAATTGTGTCGGTTGTCCTTTAAGGGGATGCTTTTGGTGTGTAATTTGTATCTTAATATCGCTAAAAGCTCCAAAAAAGTTGATTTTGCATGGTAATACCCAATCCAATACAAAAATGTTGTTGAGAGGGGAGCATCGCTGAAATTTGTGGAAACTTGATTGTGGCAAAATTATGTCTGAGGCTAAAATGTTGAAAAGTATGTTTCACATTTAGTTCCAGGCCTAGTGCTGAGAGTTCAGCGGATGCTGTGGTATCTCAAGATGATTTGGTGGAGCCCAGTCAGCCTTCCGAGACAGCCATCTTACCTTCCACCAGCCAGGAGCCTTCATCCAGCTCTGCAGGTACACTTGGTGACATAGCATCATCAACTGCTACTTCTCTGACATTTAAGTGCAACTATCCTTTTGAATGGTCCACGGCAGATACAAGCAGCGCTCCAACTCGGGCTGCGCCCAGCAGACAGCTGCAGCGTTGGCCAGGGAGCCGTGGTGGGCGTCCCAAGAGAGGAGGTAACCCGTAAAGCCAAATCCATATCTACATGATCTCCTTAGCACACATTGCCCACTTCTAATGCTCATATAGTAGCAAAAGTAACCATGCCGACAAGTTTATTTTGAATTCATTGCGCTCGCAGATATCGTGCTTCAGAAATGGATGTGTGCAATGCAGATTTTTTTTTTTTGGGGGAAAAAAAAAAAAAAAGGTCCTAATTTATTTCAGCAGTTCAATTAAAAAAAAAGAGAAACTCGTATAAATTCACATTGACAATGAGTTTTCAAAAAGACCATTTCTGACCTGATTTCTAAAAGAAGTATAATTTGGTTTATTTGTCTAATATTCACATCCCTAAAGTTTAACTCAAAATGATGAAATAAAAACAAGAATTAGGACATTTTTCATTCCAGTATTTGAGATACACTTGTCAAATAGACCTGCAATGCTGCACTTTCAAAGCTGTAAAGAAACAATGATGCTTTCAACCAGACAATCTTTATTGCATTTTAAATATAGTTACAGGGTGTAATGATCATAACGTGAATATTTTTTTGCATGCTTTTAAAGTTGTGTGATTTCACATAGCTGCTGTATGTAATGTTGAAACTTGCATTTTGTATTCCATCAGGTCAAGCATTTCCTTCCCGAGGAGTCCACGGCAGACGCATTGCCAGATGAAGCTCCTACATGGACATTCTGACAGTCTCAACAAGTCAATTTTCTTGATCTCGATCGCTTGTTTGAAAGTTTTTTTTTCTATAATTTTGATGAGTCTACTGTGCTAATGTGCTTTTTGAAAAATGTAATTAAAAGTTTTAAACAAGTCCAACCCGTAGACTTTATGAAAGTGATTTGTGGTCATCAGCGTCTTTTGGGACAATTGATGAAGTCGTTGTTCTGAGCTGCTGGGGTTTCTCTCGGGGAAGTGACGACGGGCCGCTCACCGTCCAGCCTAATATTGTAGGATTTAGCTGCAAGACACAAACATGAGAACTTCCGTCAGTTATTTGGGAAATTCCTGTGATCGTGTAAATGTCTTTGGTGTAAAATACAGCTATCGGTCATTAAGAGGTGAAATCTATTCCAGCAATGGCAATGACCAATTACAGGGCACATAACATAACAAACATGGTCACATTCACAACTTTGACCAGTTTTTCACATGCTTGTTTTGGGAATGAGGGAATATAGTATATATTTTTAAACATTACTACATCTTTATGCTTTTAAATGGAACTTTGATTGCTATTAGAACTGCAATAAATGTTTTGTTTTTATGATAGAAACGCATTGACTGTATCTGGCACACAATTGTTGCCTTTGAACACTGCAAAAATCCAAACAAGGGCACATAAAATCCTGCTGGACCCTCCGCACCCTGCCCACCACCTTTTCCAGCTACTCCCCTCAGGCAGGCGCTACTGATCCATGTGCTCCAAATCCAGCAGACATTTAAACAGCTTCTTCCCCCAAGCCATTAACTAAACAGTAACCCAAATAGAACTGCATAGTGCCTCCATTTTTCTTCTGATGATACTAGTGCAGCGTATTCTACCTGAGACAAATTCCTTGTGTGTTCTACATGGCAATAAAGATGATTTTGATTCTGATTTTGGACTCCTCATAATTGAGTTTAAAACAATTTAAAATGAGGCTCTGCGCTTTACTTACATCTCGAGAATACATAATATTTGTAGCCCTCTGGTTCCCTGTAACTGGGTACAGACACAGCTGAAGTGATGATGGTGGGGAATCCTCGCCAGCTCGCCCGGATGTTGATTGTGGGTCCCAGCAGTGACGCTGGAAACAAATCGGCTTTGTCAAAAACAATTGGTTGACATTTGACTCTTCAGATTTCTCGTAAATGGTGCAGAGGCCCTTTTCCATGTGTTAAATCTCACAGGATCAAGTTTGTCCCTCTGAGTTGAAGCATGACTCATTTTCCAAAGTGCTGTGTTGAAACTCAAAAATTGAACGTGAGAGTTCACCGAGCATTCTTGCGCTGCCCGCACCCACTGTGACATTTTCCACACATTTTCACTCAAAACAGACTGAAACTTCCTAGCATGTTACGTATATACCTTCATAATCAAATGCTTTCTTGGCAAAGGTAATACATCTCTAATTTGACTGACACTATCAAGACACATGAATTTTATGCTTTACTGGCTAGCTATATAGCTGGCTGTTTATTAGCTATGTGGCTGTCTAGCTAGTTAGCTAACTGTCTAGCTGGCTATCTAATCGTTATCTGTTGGCTAGCTAGCAAGTGTTCTATCTATTTGAGTTACTTCTGGTTTGAGTGAACGCTGGCCCGTGTAGCTGCCGCTGCTCACCTGCAGAGAAACTGATCATGTGACTATAAAGTGACCTTGAGAGTTTTGAAAGGCGCTTATAAATTACATGTATTATTGTTATTGTTGTTGTTGTTGTTATTATTACTAAACTATCCACACATGCCTCACAACATCCTTTTAAAGAACAATAACTCTTCCCAACCAATACACACACTGTTCATTTCAAAAGGTGTTAAATGGTAAAAACCGAAAGAAAACAAACAAAAACTTCGCAACCACAATCTGTTGTTGCGGTGACAACCATTAACTGAAGAGCACTTTGAGCCCTGTACTATTTTCATCAAAATGTCTCCCCCTTCAGTCAGCATCATGTCGTGTTTTTCCTACCTGCTTGTCTCGCCAAACGGTTACGAACAGTGTAAATAGTAATACGGGGTTTCCTGTTACATGATGGGCTGGTGCCAGACTGATATGAATATTTCTGCACCATTCCACCTGTAACAATCAACAGAAAATTGAGTTAATAGATTAATTAACGTATCAAAACGTAACATTTCGGGAACATTGAACATGCATGGTCACCTCTCTTGAAGAAATATACTGATTCTCTCCTTCTGTTGTACTGAGGCACAGACAGGGCAGCTGTGATGTGACCTCGAAGACCATCAAAGCCCGTCTCAACAACCTTTGGAAACCCCTGGTCCAAAATATTGTTCTCAAATCTCCAGTACTGGTTCCCCTATGAAACACAGACAAACATGTAAAACTTTCAGGTGAAATCTGTGTTTGACTGTATGAATAAATGAATGTGAGAAGAATTACGTACCTTGAAGATGTATGTTTTCCCCTGACAATTGCAACGGGTGAACACAGTGTCAATGGGTGACGGAACCCCCCATGTTTGTGTGATGCTATGGGCTGGACCTGGCACCCTGTTTCTATCCAAAAGCCAGAAGTAGTGACCTGTGGACCACAACACAAACATGTTTCGACATGTCCACCTGCATATGAAAACCTTGAAGAAAACTATATTGTCTTCACTAATTTTAAAAAAATGTGCTAAAAACACGAAAGAGTCACTCTTGACAAAAACCATAAGCACTTTTCAGTCACAACTTGCCAGCACATTTTCAGTGCACCGGTTTTGCATAATGGTCAGCTGAGGTAGCAAAAGTAAAAATAAATTAAAGATTCAACTGTTGAACGCAACATCTCAAAATTGATGACACGTGTGGTTAATCATAAGACGAATCCATATTTCAGCCATTTCAGAGAGCACTGCTTTGACAATGACAAAAGTGAAGAGAAATTTGAGAGGATGATGGTAAATTAAAGAGGTGGATGAGTTGACTTTTGGACACAGTTTAACTTGTTCTTGGGTCTTGGGTTTTGTGAATGTTAAAATTGTCAATATGAATCATAGCAAAATGGATAGCAGTATACAACACAATTTCTTACAATTTTCGACGACTATTCAGTTAAAATACACACTTTTATCAAGGTTTCTTCAGCCGTCATCTGTACTTCTTTGAAGGTATCGGACGTTTCGCTTCTTATCCAAGATGCTTCTTCAGCGAACTAAAGTCTTACTGGTAGTATCGGCCCTATATATATATATATATATATATATATATATATATATATATATATATATATATATATATATATATATATATATATATATCCCTACTGTCCAGGTGTGGCGTGCCAGACTCTGCTATGATTGGTCCCTGCTCTCAGGTTGGGGGGAGCAGAGGACTACTCGCTGCGGCTACACTGATGACTTCTATTGTCCTGACTGATTACTTCTACTGTCATGCCTGAGTATGAGGGCTACGACTGGCCTGATTGCCCCATTTGCTCTGGTATCACCTCATCAGCATAACTAAGCCTATGTTGCCTAAAAAGTCTGTTATACGAATGATCTAATCATAGCAGAGTCTGGCACCGCCACATCTGGACAGTAGGGATGTATATATAGGGCCGAAACTACCAGCCAAAGACTTGAATTCGCTGACGAAGCCCCTTGGATAAGAAGCGAAATGTCCGACACCTTCAAAGAAGTACAGATGACGGCTGAAGAAACCTTTTCATCAATGGATCACTCCTGTACGACTGAGAGCGTACACAGACACTTTTATCAAGGTTTACTTGCCCCCTTGTAACAACACTTTTTAGAGGTTTTGTCTTCATGAACAAGAACATTTGCTTGACTCCTAAAAAGCGATGATGCAATCATGTGAATGACAGAGTGAGAGAAAGTTCCAAAGTCCCACTAAAAAAAGTATATTTTCGGAAACCGCAACGACTTAACATCTATACTTTCTGTTGTATTTTTTCTCATTAAGATCATTTACGGGACCAACCTCTGAAGACTGCTATTGTGCCATTCCTCAATGTGGTGACTCCACTGGGAGGACGCCCACTGCACAAGTTTGTGTCATTGGTGTCATCTGGAAATCAAGACATCGCAAATAAAAACATCACTGTGTGGAAAGTTAAAACAGAAATTCCAACTGCAATAAAAAAGAAACTGCAAGGTGGGTGTTTCTGAGCATTTGGGAGATGCGGGGATACTTGGAGATCATAATGTGGAAAGGTAAAGCATGCTGAGAACACTTATGTAATTCATTTGCACTCATCAGTACACCGAATTAAGAAATTAAGAAAACAGATCTTGAGATGAATTTTAAAAAAAACAGGGTCAAAGACCATGGGTAAAACCACTCCTCCAAAAATCCCTTGAGTATTATTTGACATAAACAGACATTTAAATTAGTTAATAAGAATACATATAATAAGAATACATATAATAAGAATACATAATAATAATAATAATAATAATAATAATAATAATAATAATAATAATAATAATTGTTAATATTATTATTATATAATTGTTAATATTATTATTATATATTGTTAATATTATTATTATTATTATGAATTATTAAAAATGAATATAATACACCTTTATGCACTGAGTATGAATTATTAAAATCTAACAAATTATTGGTATTCAAAAATAGAAAAACTCCTTTTATGAAACGAATCGCCATAATTAACAAAATGGGTTGAGAAATGGATGGTGAGAGAACATGTAATGCATTTATGCACGAGACGTGTAATTTTAAAATTGTGTTGATGTATGTTTGTTTGTGTTCATACATGCTTGCGCCAAGATATTTTTCTTCTTTGGTAGACATAAAAAGAAAAACTTTGATTCCCACCTGCATAACGTGTCATTCATGAATATTCCAGGAATTCCTTTTCATTTTTTTATGCTGTCCTGATAGTCAAAGAAAGTGTGGATTTACCTGGTTGATAGTTTCTGGAACTATCCACAGGAAGCACCGCCTCCACTGGCTTAATCCCGGGTGTGAGAGCTGGTTTTTCCGCAAGGCCTGCAGACATTGTTGGACCGGAAGTGTTTGGTTTTGAGATGGATTCAGATGGTTTAGCACTGGTGGGTTTTGGGGTTGATGTTACTGGGGTGATGGAAGCTTCCATTTGTGTAACCTTGTCTTCAGAATCATCCCGCGACGCAACTGTGGGTGAAGGATTCACGGTCATTGTAACACCAAGGTCTGATCCCACCGGAATAGGGCTCGTGGAGGAGTTCAGACGATCTGGCAGGGAGAAATGTTGGGCTGTTGTCACCCCTGATGTGGTTGGGACTGGTGGTGAGAAAGTTCTCGTTGAACTGGAGGTATGTGGGACCTCGGAGCTTTCTGCGTTTGTGGAGTAATCTTGGGTTGGTTTTTGGGATACTGAAGTTGTGGACGACTCTTGTAAAGTCTCTGATGGCATTGAAGAACTAAAAGACCCTTCTGGCAGATCTGGTGATTCTGGTGGTGTGGATGACATTTGTGTATGTTCTAATGGCAGGACAGGTGTGGACAACTCTTGATAGGGATCTTGTGGCAGGGAGGGTGTGGATGACTCTTGTGAAGTTGCTTCTGGTCGTCGTGACAATGTGGAAGACTCTTGTGAGGTTTCTCGTGCGAGTGACGTTGTGGATGTAGCTTGTGAGGTTTCTGATGATGGTCCCGAAGATGTCGAAAATTGCTGAGGGGGTTCTTGTAAGAGTGACGGTGTGGATGATCCGCGTGCTCTTTCTGGTGGTGATCCTGAAAATGTAGGAAACTGTTTTGAAGGCTCTTGTGAGATTGACGGTGTGAATGACTCTTGTGAAGTTTGTGGTCGTGGTTGTGAAGATGTGGAAGAATGTTGGGAGAGTTTTTGTGAAAGAGAAGTTGTGGAAGTCACTTGTGGGGGTTTTTGTAACAGTGAAGTTGTGGAAGATCCACGTGATGTTTCTGGTGGTGATCCTGAAAATGTTGAAAATTGTTGTGAGGGTTCTTGTGAGAGTGATGGTGTGAATGACTCTTGTGAAGTTTGTGGTCGTAAAAATGTGGAAGACTCTTGTGAGGGTTTTTGTAAGAGAGAAGTCAAAGAACTCTCTTGTGGGGGATTTGGTAAGAGTGAAGATGTGGATGATCCTCGTGATGTTTCCGGTGATGGTCGTGAAGACGTAGAAGACTCTTGTATGGGTTTTTGTGAGATTGATGGGGTGAATGACTCTTGTGAAGTTTGTGGTCGTGGTTGTGAAGATGTGGAAGACTCTTGTGAAGGTTTTTGTAAGAGTGAAGTTGTGGAAGTCTCTTGTGGGAGTTTTTGTAAGAGTGAAGTTGTGGATGATCCTAGTGAATTTTCTGGCGATGGTCGTGAAGATGTAGGAAATTGTTCCGAGGGTTCCTGTGAGAATGACGGTGTGAATGACTCCGGTGAAGTTTGTGGTCGTGGTCTTGAAAACGTGGAAGACTCTTGTGAGGGTTTTTGTAAGAAAGAAGTTGTGGAAATCTCTTGTGGGGATGTTTGTAAGAGTGACGGTGTGGATCTTCCTCGTGATGTTTCCGGTGATGGTCGTGAGGATGTAGAAAACTGTTGTGAGGATTCTTGTGAGATTGACGGTGTGAATGACTCGTGTGAAGTTTGTGGTCGTGGTTGTGAAAATGTGTAAGACTCTTGTGAGGGTTTTTGTAGAAGAGAAGTTGTGGAAGTCTCTTGTGAGGGTTTTTGTAAGAGTGAAGGTGTGGATGTTCCTCGTGATGTTTCTGGTGATGGTCGTGAAGATGTAGAAAACTGTTGTGAGGGTTCTTGTAAGATTGACGGGGTGAATGATTCTTGTGATGTTTCCGGCGGTGTTCGTGAAAATGTGGAAGACTCTTGCGAGGGTTTTACAGAAAGAGAAGTTGTGGAAGTCTCTTGTGGGTTGTTTTGCAAGAGTGAGGGTGTGGATGTTCCTCGTGATGTATCCGGTGATGGTAGTGAAGATGTATAAAATTGTCGTGAGGGTTCTTGTGAGATTGACGGCGTGAATGACTCTTGTGAAGTTTGTGGTCGTGGTTGTGAAGATGTGGAAGCCTCTTGTGAGGGTCTTTGTGAAAGAGAAGTTGTGGAAGTCTCTTGTGAGTTTTTTTGTAAGAGTGAGGGTGTGGATGTTCCTCGTGATGTTTCCGGTGATGGTCGTGAAGCTGTAGAAAACTGTTGTGAGGGTTCTTGTGAGATTGCCGGGGTGAATGACTCTTGTGAAGTTTGTGGTCGTGATTGTGAAAATGTGGAAGACTCTTGTGAGGGTCTTTGTGAAAGAGAAGTTGTGGAAGTCTCTTGTGAGGTTTTTTGTAAGAGTGAGGGTGTGGATGTTCCTCGTGATGTTTCCGGTGATTGGCGTGTGGATGTGGAAGACTCTTGTGAGGGTTTTTGTAAGAGTGATGGTGTGGATGTTCCTCGTGATGTTTCTGGTGATGGTCGTGAAGCTGTAGAAAACTGTTGTGAGGGTTCTCGTGAGATTGACGGCGTGAATGACTCTTGTGTAGTTTGTGGTCGTGGTTGTGAAGATGTGGAAGCCTCTTGTGAGGGTCTTTGTGAAAGAGAAGTTGTGGAAGTCTCTTGTGAGGTTTTTTGTAAGAGTGAGGGTGTGGATGTTCCTCGTGATGTTTCCGGTGATGGTCGTGAAGCTGTAGAAAACTGTTGTGAGGTTTCTTGTGAGATTGACTGGGTGAATGACTCGTGTGAAGTTTGTGGTCGTGGTTGTGAAAATGTGGAAGACTCTTGTGAGGGTTTTTGTAGAAGAGAAGTTGTGGAAGTCTCTTGTGAAGGTTTTTTTAAGAGTGAGGGTGTGGATGTTCCTCGTGTTGTTTCCGGTGATTGTCGTGAAGATGTAGAAAACTGTTGTGAGGGTTCTTGTAAGATTGACGGGGTGAATGATTCTTGTGAAGTTTGTGATCGTGGTTGTGAAAATGTGGAAGACTCCTGTGAGGGTTTTTGTGAAAGAGAAGTTGTGGAAGGCTCTTGTGAGGGTTTTTGTGAAAGAGAAGTTGTGGAAGTCTCTTGTGAGGGTTTTTGTAAGAGTGAAGGTGTGGATGTTCCTCGTGATGTTTCTGGTGATGGTCGTGAAGATGTAGAAAACTGTTGTGAGGGATCTTGTGAGATTGACGGCGTGAATGACTCTTGTGAAGTTTGTGGTCGTGGTTGTGAAGATGTGGAAGCCTCTTGTGAGGGTCTTTGTGAAAGAGAAGTTGTGGAAGTCTCTTGTGAGGGTTTTTGTAAGAGTGAAGGTGTGGATGTTCCTCGTGATGTTTCTGGTGATGGTCGTGAAGATGTAGAAAACTGTTGTGAGGGTTCTTGTGAGATTGACGGCGTAAATGACTCTTGTGAAGTTTGTGGTCGTGGTTGTGAAGATGTGGAAGACTCTTGTGAGGGTTTTTGTGAAAGAGAAGTCGTGGAAGTCTCTTGTGAAGGTTTTTGTAAGAGTGAGGGTGTGGATGTTCCTCGTGTTGTTTCCGGTGATTGTCGTGTGAATGTGGAAGACTCTTGTGAGGGTTGTTGTAAGAGTGATGGTGTGGATGTTCCTCGTGATGTTTCTGGTGATGGTCGTGAAGATGTAGAAAACTGTTGTGAGGGTTCTCGTGAGATTGACGGCGTAAATGACTCTTGTGAAGTTTGTGGTCGTGGTTGTGAAGATGTGGAAGACTCTTGTGAGGGTTTTTGTGAAAGAGAAGTCTCTTCTGTGGAAGTCTCTTGTGATTGGCGTGTGGATGTGTTTTTGTAAGAGTGAGGGTGTGGATGTTCCTCGTGATGTTTCTGGTGATGGTCGTGAGGCTGTAGAAAACTGTTGTGAGGGTTCTCGTGAGATTGACGGCGTGAATGACTCTTGTGAAGTTTGTGGTCGTGGTTGTGAAGATGTGGAAGCCTCTTGTGAGGGTCTTTGTGAAAGAGAAGTTGTGGAAGTCTCTTGTGAGGTTTTTTGTAAGAGTGAGGGTGTGGATGTTCCTCGTGATGTTTCCGGTGATGGTCGTGAAGCTGTAGAAAACTGTTGTGAGGTTTCTTGTGAGATTGACTGGGTGAATGACTCGTGTGAAGTTTGTGGTCGTGGTTGTGAAAATGTGGAAGACTCTTGTGAGGGTTTTTGTAGAAGAGAAGTTGTGGAAGTCTCTTGTGAAGGTTTTTGTAAGAGTGAGGGTGTGGATGTTCCTCGTGTTGTTTCCGGTGATTGTCGTGAAGATGTAGAAAACTGTTGTGAGGGTTCTTGTAAGATTGACGGGGTGAATGATTCTTGTGAATTTTGTGATCGTGGTTGTGAAAATGTGGAAGACTCCTGTGAGGGTTTTTGTGAAAGAGAAGTTGTGGAAGGCTCTTGTGAGGGTTTTTGTGAAAGAGAAGTTGTGGAAGTCTCTTGTGAGGGTTTTTGTAAGAGTGAAGGTGTGGATGTTCCTCGTGATGTTTCTGGTGATGGTCGTGAAGATGTAGAAAACTGTTGTGAGGGATCTTGTGAGATTGACGGCGTGAATGACTCTTGTGAAGTTTGTGGTCGTGGTTGTGAAGATGTGGAAGCCTCTTGTGAGGGTCTTTGTGAAAGCGAAGTTGTGGAAGTCTCTTGTGAGGGTTTTTGTAAGAGTGAAGGTGTGGATGTTCCTCGTGTTGTTTCCGGTGATTGTCGTGTGAATGTGGAAGACTCTTGTGAGGGTTGTTGTAAGAGTGATGGTGTGGATGTTCCTCGTGATGTTTCTGGTGATGGTTGTGAAGCTGTAGAAAACTGTTGTGAGGGTTCTCGTGAGATTGACGGCGTGAATGACTCTTGTGAAGTTTGTGGTCGTGGTTGTGAAGATGTGGAAGCCTCTTGTGAGGGTCTTTGTGAAAGCGAAGTTGTGGAAGTCTCTTGTGAGGTTTTTTGTAAGAGTGAGGGTGTGGATGTTCCTCGTGATGTTTCCGGTGATTGGCGTGTGGATGTGGAAGACTCTTGTGAGGGTTTTTGTAAGAGTGATGGTGTGGATGTTCCTCGTGATGTTTCTGGTGATGGTCGTGAAGCTGTAGAAAACTGTTGTGAGGGTTCTCGTGAGATTGACGGCGTGAATGACTCTTGTGTAGTTTGTGGTCGTGGTTGTGAAGATGTGGAAGCCTCTTGTGAGGGTCTTTGTGAAAGAGAAGTTGTGGAAGTCTCTTGTGAGGTTTTTTGTAAGAGTGAGGGTGTGGATGTTCCTCGTGATGTTTCCGGTGATGGTCGTGAAGCTGTAGAAAACTGTTGTGAGTTTTCTTGTGAGATTGACTGGGTGAATGACTCGTGTGAAGTTTGTGGTCGTGGTTGTGAAAATGTGGAAGACTCTTGTGAGGGTTTTTGTAGAAGAGAAGTTGTGGAAGTCTCTTGTGAAGGTTTTTGTAAGAGTGAGGGTGTGGATGTTCCTCGTGTTGTTTCCGGTGATTGTCGTGAAGATGTAGAAAACTGTTGTGAGGGTTCTTGTAAGATTGACGGGGTGAATGATTCTTGTGAAGTTTGTGATCGTGGTTGTGAAAATGTGGAAGACTCCTGTGAGGGTTTTTGTGAAAGAGAAGTTGTGGAAGGCTCTTGTGAGGGTTTTTGTGAAAGAGAAGTTGTGGAAGTCTCTTGTGAGGGTTTTTGTAAGAGTGAAGGTGTGGATGTTCCTCGTGATGTTTCTGGTGATGGTCGTGAAGATGTAGAAAACTGTTGTGAGGGTTCTCGTGAGATTGACGGCGTGAATGACTCTTGTGAAGTTTGTGATCGTGGTTGTGAAGATGTGGAAGGCTCTTGTGAGGGTCTTTGTGAAAGAGAAGTTGTGGAAGTCTCTTGTGAGGTTTTTTGTAAGAGTGAGGGTGTGGATGTTCCTCGTGATGTTTCCGGTGATTGGCGTGTGGATGTGGAAAACTGTTGTGAGGTTTCTTGTGAGATTGACTGGGTGAATGACTCGTGTGAAGTTTGTGGTCGTGGTTGTGAAAATGTGGAAGACTCTTGTGAGGGTTTTTGTAGAAGAGAAGTCGTGGAAGTCTCTTGTGAAGGTTTTTGTAAGATTGAGGGTGTGGATGTTCCTCGTGTTGTTTCCGGTGATTGTCGTGAAGATGTAGAAAACTGTTGTGAGGGTTCTTGTAAGAGTGATGGGGTGAATGATTCTCGTGATGTTTCTGTGATCGTGGTTGTGAAAACTGTGGAAGACTCTCGTGTGAGGGTTTTCTTGTGAAAGAGAAGTTGTGGAAGGCTCTTGTGAGGGTTTTTGTGAAAGAGAAGTTGTGGAAGTCTCTTGTGAGGTTTTTTGTAAGAGTGAAGGTGTGGATGTTCCTCGTGATGTTTCTGGTGATGGTCGTGAAGATGTAGAAAACTGTTGTGAGGGATCTTGTGAGATTGACGGCGTGAAAGACTCTTGTGAAGTTTGTGGTCGTGGTTGTGAAGATGTGGAAGCCTCTTGTGAGGGTCTTTGTGAAAGCGAAGTTGTGGAAGTCTCTTGTGAGGGTTTTTGTAAGAGTGAAGGTGTGGATGTTCCTCGTGATGTTTCTGGTGATGGTCGTGAAGATGTAGAAAACTGTTGTGAGGGTTCTCGTGAGATTGACGGCGTGAATGACTCTTGTGAAGTTTGTGGTCGTGGTTGTGAAGATGTGGAAGCCTCTTGTGAGGGTTTTTGTGAAAGAGAAGTCGTGGAAGTCTCTTGTGAAGGTTTTTGTAAGAGTGAGGGTGTGGATGTTCCTCGTGTTGTTTCCGGTGATTGTCGTGTGAATGTGGAAGACTCTTGTGAGGGTTGTTGTAAGAGTGATGGTGTGGATGTTCCTCGTGATGTTTCTGGTGATGGTCGTGAAGCTGTAGAAAACTGTTGTGAGGGTTCTCGTGAGATTGACGGCGTGAATGACTCTTGTGTAGTTTGTGGTCGTGGTTGTGAAGATGTGGAAGCCTCTTGTGAGGGTCTTTGTGAAAGAGAAGTTGTGGAAGTCTCTTGTGAGGTTTTTTGTAAGAGTGAGGGTGTGGATGTTCCTCGTGATGTTTCCGGTGATGGTCGTGAAGCTGTAGAAAACTGTTGTGAGGTTTCTTGTGAGATTGACTGGGTGAATGACTCGTGTGAAGTTTGTGGTCGTGGTTGTGAAAATGTGGAAGACTCTTGTGAGGGTTTTTGTAGAAGAGAAGTTGTGGAAGTCTCTTGTGAAGGTTTTTGTAAGAGTGAGGGTGTGGATGTTCCTCGTGTTGTTTCCGGTGATTGTCGTGAAGATGTAGAAAACTGTTGTGAGGGTTCTTGTAAGATTGACGGGGTGAATGATTCTTGTGAAGTTTGTGATCGTGGTTGTGAAAATGTGGAAGACTCCTGTGAGGGTTTTTGTGAAAGAGAAGTTGTGGAAGGCTCTTGTGAGGGTTTTTGTGAAAGAGAAGTTGTGGAAGTCTCTTGTGAGGGTTTTTGTAAGAGTGAAGGTGTGGATGTTCCTCGTGATGTTTCTGGTGATGGTCGTGAAGATGTAGAAAACTGTTGTGAGGGATCTTGTGAGATTGACGGCGTGAATGACTCTTGTGAAGTTTGTGGTCGTGGTTGTGAAGATGTGGAAGCCTCTTGTGAGGGTCTTTGTGAAAGCGAAGTTGTGGAAGTCTCTTGTGAGGGTTTTTGTAAGAGTGAAGGTGTGGATGTTCCTCGTGATGTTTCTGGTGATGGTCGTGAAGATGTAGAAAACTGTTGTGAGGGTTCTTGTGAGATTGACGGCGTGAATGACTCTTGTGAAGTTTGTGGTCGTGGTTGTGAAGATGTGGAAAACTCTTGTGAGGGTTTTTGTGAAAGAGAAGTCGTGGAAGTCTCTTGTGAAGGTTTTTGTAAGATTGAGGGTGTGGATGTTCCTCGTGTTGTTTCCGGTGATTGTCGTGTGAATGTGGAAGACTCTTGTGAGGGTTGTTGTAAGAGTGATGGTGTGGATGTTCCTCGTGATGTTTCTGGTGATGGTTGTGAAGCTGTAGAAAACTGTTGTGAGGGTTCTCGTGAGATTGACGGCGTGAATGACTCTTGTGAAGTTTGTGGTCGTGGTTGTGAAGATGTGGAAGCCTCTTGTGAGGGTCTTTGTGAAAGAGAAGTTGTGGAAGTCTCTTGTGAGGTTTTTTGTAAGAGTGAGGGTGTGGATGTTCCTCGTGATGTTTCCGGTGGTGGTCGTGAAGCTGTAGAAAACTGTTGTGAGGGTTCTTGTGAGATTGCCGGGGTGAATGACTCTTGTGAAGTTTGTGGTCGTGATTGTGAAAATGTGGAAGACTCTTGTGAGGGTCTTTGTGAAAGAGAAGTTGTGGAAGTCTCTTGTGAGGTTTTTTGTAAGAGTGAGGGTGTGGATGTTCCTCGTGATGTTTCCGGTGATTGGCGTGTGGATGTGGAAGACTCTTGTGAGGGTTTTTGTAAGAGTGATGGTGTGGATGTTCCTCGTGATGTTTCTGGTGATGGTCGTGAAGCGTTAGAAAACTGTTGTGAGGGTTCTCGTGAGATTGACGGCGTGAATGACTCTTGTGTAGTTTGTGGTCGTGGTTGTGAAGATGTGGAAGCCTCTTGTGAGGGTCTTTGTGAAAGAGAAGTTGTGGAAGTCTCTTGTGAGGTTTTTTGTAAGAGTGAGGGTGTGGATGTTCCTCGTGATGTTTCCGGTGATGGTCGTGAAGCTGTAGAAAACTGTTGTGAAGTTTCTTGTGAGATTGACTGGGTGAATGACTCGTGTGAAGTTTGTGGTCGTGGTTGTGAAAATGCGGAAGACTCTTGTGAGGGTTTTTGTAGAAGAGAAGTTGTGGAAGTCTCTTGTGAAGGTTTTTGTAAGAGTGAGGGTGTGGATGTTCCTCGTGTTGTTTCCGGTGATGGCCGTGAAGATGTAGAAAACTGTTGTGAGGGTTCTTGTAACATTGACGGGGTGAATGATTCTTGTGAAGTTTGTGATCGTGGTTGTGAAAATGTGGAAGACTCTTGTGAGGGTTTTTGTGAAAGAGAAGTTGTGGAAGGCTCTTGTGAGGGTCTTTGTGAAAGAGAAGTTGTGGAAGTCTCTTCTGGGGTTTTTTGTAAGAGTGCTGGTGTGGATGTTCCTCGTGATGTTTCTGGTGATGGTCGTGAAGATGTAGAAAACTGTTGTGAGGGTTCTTGTGAGATTGACGGAGTGAATGACTCTTGTGAAGTTTGTGGTCGTGGTTGTGAAGATGTGGAAGATTCTTGTGAGGGTTCTATAGAAAGAAAAGTTGTGGAAGTCTCTTGTGGGTTGTTTTGCAAGAGTGAGGGTGTGGATGTTCCTCGTGATGTATCCGGTGATGGTAGTGAAGATGTATAAAATTGTCGTGAGGGTTCTTGTGAGATTGACGGGGTGAATGACTCTTGTGAAGTTTGTGGTAGTGGTTGTGAAGATGTGGAAGACTCTTGTGAGGGTCTTTGTGAAAGAGAAGGTGTGGATGTTCCTCGTGATGTTTCTGGTGATGGTCGTGAAGCTGTAGAAAACTGTTGTGAGGGTTCTTGTGAGATTGCCGGGGTGAATGACTTTTCTGAAGTTTGTGGTCGTGATTGTGAAAATGTGGAAGACTCTTGTGAGGGTCTTTGTGAAAGAGAAGTTGTGGAAGTCTCTTGTGAGGTTTTTTGTAAGAGTGAGGGTGTGGATGTTCCTCGTGATGTTTCCGGTGATTGTCGTGTGGATGTGGAAGACTCTTGTGAGGGTTGTTGCAAGAGTGCTGCTGTGGATGTTCCTCGTGATGTTTCTGGTGATGGTTGTGAAGCTGTAGAAAACTGTTGTGAGGGTTCTTGTGAGATTGACGGGGTGAATGACTCTTGTGAAGTTTGTGGTCGTGGTTGTGAAAATGTGGAAGACTCTTGTGAGGGTCTTTGTGGAGGAGAAGTTGTGGAAGTCTCTTGTGAGGGTTTTTGTAAGAGCGAAGGTGTGGATGTTCCTCGTGATGTTTCTGGTGATGGTCGTGAAGATGTAGAAAACTGTTGTGATGGTTCTTGTGAGATTGACCGGGTGAATGACTCTTGTGAAATTTGTGGTCGTGGTATTGAAGATGTGGAAGACTCTTGTGAGGGTTTTTGTAGAAGAGAAGTTGTGGAAGTCTCTTGTGGGATTTTTTGTAAGAGTGAGGGTGTGGGTGTTCCTCGTGATGTTTCCGGTGATGGTCGTGAAGATGTAGAAAACTGTTCTGAGGTTTCTTGTGAGATTGACTGGGTGAATGACTCATGTGAAGTTTGTGGTCGTGGTTGTGAAAATGTGGAAGACTCTTGTGAGGGTCTTTGTGAAAGAGAAGTTGTGGAAGTCTCTTGTGAGGGTTTTTGTAAGAGTGAAGGTGTGGATGTTCCTCGTGATGTTTCTGGTGATGGTCGTGAAGATGTAGAAAACTGTTGTGATGGTTCTTGTGAGATTGCCGGGGTGAATGACTCTTGTGAAGTTTGTGGTCGTGGTTGTGAAGATGTGGAAGCCTCTTGTGAGGGTCTTTGTGAAAGAGAAGTTGTGGAAGTCTCTTGTGAGGGTTTTTGTAAGAGTGAAGGTGTGGATGTTCCGCGTGATGTTTCTGGTGATGGTCGTGAAGATGTAGAAAACTGTTGTGAGGGTTCTTGTAAGATTGACGGGGTGAATGATTCTTGTGACTTTTGTGATCGTGGTTGTGAAAATGTGGAAGACTCTTGTGAGGGTTTTTGTGAAAGAGAAGTTGTGGAAGTCTCTTGTGAAGGTTTTTGTAAGAGTGAAGGTGTGGATGTTCCTCGTGATGTTTCTGGTGATGGTCGTGAAGATGTAGAAAACTGTTGTGAGGGTTCTTGTGAGATTGACGGGGTGAATGACTCTTGTGAAGTTTGTGGTCGTGGTTGTGAAGATGTGGAAGATTCTTGTGAGGGTTTTATAGAAAGAGAAGTTGTGGAAGTCTCTTGTGGGTTGTTTTGCAAGAGTGAGGGTGTGGATGTTCCTCGTGATATATCCGGTGATGGTAGTGAAGATGTATAAAATTGTCGTGAGTGTTCTTGTGAGATTGACGGCGTGAATGACTCTTGTGAAGTTTGTGGTCGTGAAGATGTGGAAGTCTCCTGTGAGGGTCTTTGTGAAAGAGAAGTTGTGGAAGTCTCTTGTGGCGTTTTTTGTAAGAGTGCTGGTGTGGATGTTCCTCGTGATGTTTCTGGTGATGGTCGTGAAGATGTAGAAAACTGTTGTGAGGGTTCTTGTGAGATTGACGGGGTGAATGACTCTTGTGAAGTTTGTGGTCGTGGTTGTGAAGATGTGGAAGATTCTTGTGAGGGTTTTATAGAAAGAGAAGTTGTGGAAGTCTCTTGTGGGTTGTTTTGCAAGAGTGAGGGTGTGGATGTTCCTCGTGATGTATCCGGTGATGGTAGTGAAGATGTATAAAATTGTCGTGAGGGTTCTTGTGAGATTGACGGGGTGAATGACTCTTGTAAAGTTTGTGATCTTGGTTGTGAAAATGTGGAAGACTCTTGTGAGGGTCTTTGTGAAAGAGAAGTTGTGGAAATCTCTTGTGAGGGTTTTTGTAAGAGTGAAGGTTTGGATGTTCCTCGTGATGTTTCTGGTGATGGTCGTGAAGCTGTAGAAAACTGTTGTGAGGGTTCTTGTGAGATTGCCGGGGTGAATGAGTCTTGTGAAGTTTGTGGTCGTGATTGTGAAAATGTGGAAGACTCTTGTGAGGGTCTTTGTGAAAGAGAAGTTGTGGAAGTCTCTTGTGAGGGTTTTTGTAAGAGTGAGGGTGTGGATCTTCCTCGTGATGTTTCCGGTGATGGTCGTGAAGATGTAAAAAACTGTCCTGAGGGTTCTTGTGAGACTGACGGGGTGAATGACTCTTGTAAAGTTTGTGATCTTGGTTGTGAAAATGTGGAAGACTCTTGTGACGGTTTTTGTGAGAGTGACGTTGTAGATGTTCCTCGTGATGTTTCTGGTGATGTTCGTGAAGATGTAGAAAACTGTTGTGAGGGTTCTTGTGAGATGGACGGGGTGAATGACTCTTGTGAAGTTTGTGGTCGTGGTTGTGAAGATGTGGAAGACTCTTGTGAGGGTTTTTGTGAAAGAGAAGTTGTGGAAGTCTCTTGTGAGGGTTTTTGTAAGAGTGAAGGTGTGGATGTTCCGTGTGATGTTTCTGGTGATGGTCGTGAAGATGTAGAAAACTGTTGTGAGGGTTCTTGTGAGATTGCCGGGGTGAATGACTCTTGTGAAGTTTGTGGTCGTGGTTGTGAAGATGTGGAAGCCTCTTGTGAGGGTCTTTGTGAAAGAGAAGTTGTGGAAGTCTCTTGTGAGGGTTTTTGTAAGAGTGAAGGTGTGGATGTTCCGCGTGATGTTTCTGGTGATGGTCGTGAAGATGTAGAAAACTGTTGTGAGGGTTCTTGTGAGATTGACGGAGTGAATGACTCTTGTGAAGTTTGTGGTCGTGGTTGTGAAAATGTGGAAGATTCTTGTGAGGGTTTTATAGAAAGAGAAGTTGTGGAAGTCTCTTGTGGGTTGTTTTGCAAGAGTGAGGGTGTGGATGTTCCTCGTGATGTATCCGGTGATGGTAGTGAAGATGTATAAAATTGTCGTGAGGGTTCTTGTGAGATTGACGGGGTGAATGACTCTTGTGAAGTTTGTGGTAGTGGTTGTGAAGATGTGGAAGACTCTTGTGAGGGTCTTTGTGAAAGAGAAGTTGTGGAAATCTCTTGTGAGGTTTTTTGTAAGAGTGAAGGTGTGGATGTTCCTCGTGATGTTTCTGGTGATGGTCGTGAAGCTGTAGAAAACTGTTGTGAGGGTTCTTGTGAGATTGCCGGGGTGAATGACTCATGTGAAGTTTGTGGTCGTGATTGTGAAAATGTGGAAGACTCTTGTGAGGGTCTTTGTGAAAGAGAAGTTGTGGAAGTCTCTTGTGAGGGTTTTTGTAAGAGTGAGGGTGTGGATCTTCCTCGTGATGTTTCCGGTGATGGTCGTGAAGATGTAAAAAACTGTCCTGAGGGTTCTTGTGAGACTGACGGGGTGAATGACTCTTGTAAAGTTTGTGATCTTGGTTGTGAAAATGTGGAAGACTCTTGTGACGGTTTTTGTGAGAGTGACGTTGTAGATGTTCCTCGTGATGTTTCTGGTGATGGTCGTGAAGATGTAGAAAACTGTTGTGAGGGTTCTTGTGAGATGGACGGGGTGAATGACTCTTGTGAAGTTTGTGGTCGTGGTTGTGAAGATGTGGAAGACTCTTGTGAGGGTTTTTGTGAAAGAGAAGTTGTGGAAGTCTCTTGTGAAGGTTTTTGTGGAGGAGAAGTTGTGGAAGTCTCTTGTGAGGGTTTTTGTAAGAGCGAAGGTGTGGATGTTCCTCGTGATGTTTCTGGTGATGGTCGTGAAGATGTAGAAAACTGTTGTGATGGTTCTTGTGAGATTGCCGGGGTGAATGACTCTTGTGAAGTTTGTGGTCGTGGTTGTGAAAATGTGGAAGACTCTTGTGAGGGTCTTTGTGAAAGAGAAGTTGTGGAAGTCTCTTGTGAGGGTTTTTGTAAGAGTGAAGGTGTGGATGTTCCTCGTGATGTTTCTGGTGATGGTCGTGAAGATGTAGAAAACTGTTGTGATGGTTCTTGTGAGATTGCCGGGGTGAATGACTCTTGTGAAGTTTGTGGTCGTGGTTGTGAAGATGTGGAAGCCTCTTGTGAGGGTCTTTGTGAAAGAGAAGTTGTGGAAGTCTCTTGTGAGGGTTTTTGTAAGAGTGAAGGTGTGGATGTTCCGCGTGATGTTTCTGGTGATGGTCGTGAAGATGTAGAAAACTGTTGTGAGGGTTCTTGTGAGATTGACGGAGTGAATGACTCTTGTGAAGTTTGTGGTCGTGGTTGTGAAAATGTGGAAGATTCTTGTGAGGGTTTTATAGAAATAGAAGTTGTGGAAGTCTCTTGTGAGGGTTTTTGTAAGAGTGAAGGTGTGGATGTTCCGCGTGATGTTTCTGGTGATGGTCGTGAAGATGTAGAAAACTGTTGTGAGGGTTCTTGTGAGATTGACGGAGTGAATGACTCTTGTGAAGTTTGTGGTCGTGGTTGTGAAAATGTGGAAGATTCTTGTGAGGGTTTTATAGAAAGAGAAGTTGTGGAAGTCTCTTGTGGGTTGTTTTGCAAGAGTGAGGGTGTGGATGTTCCTCGTGATGTATCCGGTGATGGTAGTGAAGATGTATAAAATTGTCGTGAGGGTTCTTGTGAGATTGACGGGGTGAATGACTCTTGTGAAGTTTGTGGTAGTGGTTGTGAAGATGTGGAAGACTCTTGTGAGGGTCTTTGTGAAAGAGAAGTTGTGGAAATCTCTTGTGAGGTTTTTTGTAAGAGTGAAGGTGTGGATGTTCCTCGTGATGTTTCTGGTGATGGTCGTGAAGCTGTAGAAAACTGTTGTGAGGGTTCTTGTGAGATTGCCGGGGTGAATGACTCATGTGAAGTTTGTGGTCGTGATTGTGAAAATGTGGAAGACTCTTGTGAGGGTCTTTGTGAAAGAGAAGTTGTGGAAGTCTCTTGTGAGGGTTTTTGTAAGAGTGAGGGTGTGGATCTTCCTCGTGATGTTTCCGGTGATGGTCGTGAAGATGTAAAAAACTGTCCTGAGGGTTCTTGTGAGACTGACGGGGTGAATGACTCTTGTAAAGTTTGTGATCTTGGTTGTGAAAATGTGGAAGACTCTTGTGACGGTTTTTGTGAGAGTGACGTTGTAGATGTTCCTCGTGATGTTTCTGGTGATGGTCGTGAAGATGTAGAAAACTGTTGTGAGGGTTCTTGTGAGATGGACGGGGTGAATGACTCTTGTGAAGTTTGTGGTCGTGGTTGTGAAGATGTGGAAGACTCTTGTGAGGGTTTTTGTGAAAGAGAAGTTGTGGAAGTCTCTTGTGAAGGTTTTTGTGGAGGAGAAGTTGTGGAAGTCTCTTGTGAGGGTTTTTGTAAGAGCGAAGGTGTGGATGTTCCTCGTGATGTTTCTGGTGATGGTCGTGAAGATGTAGAAAACTGTTGTGAGGGTTCTTGTAAGATTGACGGGGTGAATGATTCTTGTGAAGTTTGTGATCGTGGTTGTGAAAATGTGGAAGACTCTTGTGAGGGTTTTTGTGAAAGAGAAGTTGTGGAAGTCTCTTGTGAGGGTTTTTGCAAGAGTGAAGGTGTGGATGTTCCTCGTGATGTTTCTGGTGATGGTCGTGAAGCTGTAGAAAACTGTTGTGAGGGTTCTTGTGAGATTGACGGCGTGAATGACTCTTGTGAAGTTTGTGGTCGTGAAGATGTGGAAGCCTCCTGTGAGGGTCTTTGTGAAAGAGAAGTTGTGGAAGTCTCTTGTGGGGTTTTTTGTAAGAGTGCTGGTGTGGATGTTCCTCGTGATGTTTCTGGTGATGGTCGTGAAGATGTAGAAAACTGTTGTGAGGGTTCTTGTGAGATTGACGGGGTGAATGACTCTTGTGAAGTTTGTGGTAGTGGTTGTGAAGATGTGGAAGACTTTTGTGAGGGTCTTTGTGAAAGAGAAGTTGTGGAAATCTCTTGTGAGGGTTTTTGCAAGAGTGAAGGTGTGGATGTTCCTCGTGATGTTTCTGGTGATGGTCGTGAAGCTGTAGAAAACTGTTGTGAGGGTTCTTGTGAGATTGCCGGGGTGAATGACTCTTGTGAAGTTTGTGGTCGTGGTTGTGAAAATGTGGAAGACTCTTGTGAGGGTCTTTGTGAAAGAGAAGTTGTGGAAGTCTCTTTTGAGGGTTTTTGTAAGAGTGAGGGTGTGGATCTTCCTCGTGGTGTTTCCGGTGATGGTCGTGAAGATGTAAAAAACTGTCCTGAGGGTTCTTGTGAGATTGACGGGGTGAATGACTCTTGTAAAGTTTGTGATCGTGGTTGTGAAAATGTGGAAGACTCTTGTGAGGGTTTTCGTGAGAGTGACGTTGTGGATGTTCCTCGTGATGTTTCTGGTGATGGTCGTGAAGATGTGGAAAACTGTTGTGAGGGTTCTTGTGAGATGGACGGGGTGAATGACTCTTGTGAAGTTTGTTGTCGTGGTATTGAAGATGTGGAAGACTCTTGTGAGGGTCTTTGTATAAGAGACGTTGTGGAAGTCTCTTGTGGGTTTTTTTGTAAGAGTGACGGCGTGGATGTTTCTCGTGATGTTTCTGGTGATTGTCGTGTGGATATGGAAGACTCTTGTGAGGGTGTTTGTAAAAGAGAAGTTGTGGAAGACTCTTGTGAGGGTCTTTGTATAAGAGACGTTGTGGAAGTCTCTTGTGGGTTTTTTTGTAAGAGTGACGGCGTGGATGTTTCTCGTGATGTTTCTGGTGATTGTCGTGTGGATATGGAAGACTCTTGTGAGGGTGTTTGTAAAAGAGAAGTTGTGGAAGTCTCTTGTGGGGGGTTTTGTAAGAGTGACGGTGTAGATGTTCCTCGTGATGTTTCCGGTGATGGTCGTAAAAGTATAGAAAACTGTTGTGAGTGTTCTTGTGAGAGTGACGGTGTGGATGTTCCTATTGATGTTTCCGGTGATGGTCGTGAAGATGTGGATGATCCTCGCGATTTTTCTGGTGATGGTTGTGAAGATGTAGAAAATTGTTCAGAGTGTTTTTGTGAGAGTGACGGTGTAAATGACCCTTGTGAAGTTTGTGGTTGTGAAGATGTGGAAGTCTCTTGTGGGGTTTTTTGTAAGAGTGAAGTTGTGGATGATCCTCGTGATGTTTCTGGTGGTTGTCGTGAAGATGTAGAAAACTGTTTTGAAGGTTCTTGTGAGAGTGAAGGTGTGAATGACTCTGATGTGATTGGTCGTGGTCGTGACAATTTGGAAGACTCTTGTGAGGGTTGTTGTGAGACTGAAGTTATGGACGGTTTCTTTGAGGATTTTAAAGTTGAAGCTAACAAGGATTCTGTTTGAGATGCTGAAGTTGAACCTGGTTGGTTGGAAATTTGCTCAGCTGCCAGGGTGACATCTGGAATTGTTGTTCCGGAGTCTGATATGGTGGTAGCTTCTATCTTTCCTAAAAGTGCAAGAACAACAGATAAATCTGAATGACTCATATATTGTGAGGGTCTTTACAGCGGTCCAGTAACTCAATTACTGTGAATTCCTGACATGTAAAGATTCAGTGATACACTCATTAAATAGATTCCAGACTCTGACTCGACCCCCCCCTCTTGTGACTGTCGGATAATGTTAATTTAACATTCAGATAAAACATCTGATTTTCTCTACCTACTGCATCTTTATCTGTTGAGGTCCTAACCCACAAGCGTCAAAGTCACGGCCCGGGAGCCAAATCTGGCCCGCCACATAATTTTATTTGGCCCGTAAAAGTAAATCAAGCATGTCAAGTGCCATGATGCTTGCTGAAGTCCGAACCACAATTTCAAATTGTCATATTTAAACAATAGTACCAGTCATATATTTTTACTTCAAATTTGAAAACTAGTTATTGATTAATTTGTTGTGTGTTCTGTATGTGGGAGGGATTAAACATTGAAATGGCTTGCCCAAATTCATAACAGCCCCTGAGGGGGAAACCACAATGACAACGTGGCCCGCGGCAAAAAAAAAAAAAAAAAAAAAAAAGAGTTTGACACCCTCGTCCTAATCCACCTTTTTTGCTCCTTTGAAGATAAAAATCAACCACAAGTTCCATCCCATCTGAAGAAAATCTTTACCCACCTTCACTCTTAGTGGAACCATCTCCATAAGTCGTGGGAATGGTGTTTGACTGGGCCTCATCTTGGGAAGGTCTTGTCACCAAGGGAATTGCTTTTGTGCTCGTCTGTGGAGTGTCTGCGATCAAGGTGGCTTGAGTTGAGAACGCTGCTGGAGATGACGCATAACCGCCAGTGCTCTCTGGCGTATCACTTTGCATCGAATCTGGACTGTAGGACTGGTAATCACTGGGAATGGTACCTATATGGACAATGTTTGACTTCAATATCAATTTAATGTCAGGCCACATTTGATAAATCTTATTTATTTTGCCTACATAACAAAGTAACCTCGCCATCAGTGGCAACATCTTGTCCAAACGATATGGGACTCACTAGTGGAACTTCATTCTTAGATGTCATAATTAACTTATGATCCAAATGATGTCTACACTCATATGAATAGTTTCGAGATACATTTATATTTAGGAAGAGATAATGGACTCCCAATGCCTTTAGCTGTCAGGGAGCAAAACATGAACATTTGGATTTGACCCACTCTCTTGTGAAACCTTTTTATAAGTGTCAAATTTGTTCCATTCATCCATAACATTTGTGAGCCCAAAGGTTCAAAGGTTCTGATATTATACTTGACCTTTTCTTCCACACCAAAAAATGTTTGAATAGACCTGAATTGGACCTTGTAATGTGAAGTAGTGGCACAAAAATGCTGAAAAAAGAGAATCTCACAGCGAATCAGTCCTCCATCTTCAGAGGTTTGATTACTTTTCCCAAAACAAGTGTTCTCTTCTATCCCTTAGTAGTTAACAGATTATGCGGCGTGTTCCGATGCTTTTGTTGCTATTGCCTAAATTCTGGCATTCTCTTTTGCTTTCCCTCTTTTGCCTGTGAAGCGGTGCCCATTACCCTCCCACACTATGACAACACTGCTCTCTTGTGTTACTTTTGGCTACCCAAGCTTGTACTTCTTGGAACATTCTGCACGGTGACCAAACCACAGCAAAAAAACACAATTGCTTGGGAACATAATTTTGACAATTAAGGCTTGCTCGTATTAAAACCACATGAGCCCAAGCGTATTTCAGCAGACAAATCATCTTTTCACCTATGCAACCATCGTCAATAGAATTTGTTTTCATTTGGATGATATTTCAAAAACATGCAGGTTAATCAATAATGTTTCATCTCATTTATAAAGACAATACTGTAAATCCATGCGAACTAGCTTTCAGTGAGAGGTGTCAAGCTCCTTGGACTGGCCACCAGTCACATTTAGACAAGCAACCATTGCCACTCACAATTCCATATGAAGGCATGAAGGTTTTCTTGGATATGTGATACGGGGAATACGAACCCAAACAAGGGGAGCACATGCAAATTCCACACAGAAACACCAAAGTGGAGATTAACCCATTGAATATTGGACAACATTTCAAATACAGTCAATACCTTCGGCATTTTCCCCATCGAGTGGAAAAAGTACCTCTTCTGCTTCATTTTCAGTTTCCTCTGTTGGAATAATGATGAAAAAAGCATGAGCCAGATCACCATAAAACACAAACACTGTATATGTATATGTTTTTCAAGTCAAGCTTTTCGTCATAGTAAAAATAGTACATTATCACATATAATCCTCCTCCCTGATGCTGATGCATTGGATGCTTTGATTTTTTCTTCAATTGCTCATGCTCATGCTACATGCTTGTTGTCAGGCAGAACTGCTTTTCCTTGCACGACTATTTCTACAGTTTGTGCCATGCAAGTTAATATTTCTCAACGTCATGAAGTCAAAGTCACAGCTAATGCATCGTGCTTACTGCTGTCTTGTGGATGAGAAACACTACACTGATCATGCTGAATAAAACTGGACAAAGCTTGCCTTCTGCCTCGCAGTGGAGTATGTAATCCCGACAACACTGGTTGAATTTAACACAATCAGAGTCACAGCTACAAAGTTGGCCTCTCTTGAATGTTTCCCCACATCGCCCTCTACAGGAGTTTTCTGTGGCAGATAAATGCAACGTGACAAACCTGCAAAGTGAGCTACACTAAATGACTGTCCAACATATACGGTGACGTCATTTTTATTCTTGAGGACCGTTCGAGCAACAGCGGACACTTTAGGTACATCAGCAGATCCCAATGAGATCCTGGATGCGGGTACTTATTGTCATTATTATAAAATAGTACCGGTATAAATGTTGGACTTGACAAGAATAACAATAAAACACATTAAAAAGAAATTGTCCAATGAGCCTAAATTTGATTGCCTGTGTATTGTTTAGAGCCTATAAATGAATCACCATTTCATCAATTGAAAATATGATCAAATATCCACCAATTGTGCTTCTAAGCAAAGCCATTTTGAGGGTTCAATCTTACTTGTGGTGCATTGAGTTTCAAAGTCAAGGCAGCATTCTCCGTAGGACATGCAGTTGTAATCACATTGGCACAGGTAACCTCGGTAGTATTCGTTGCCACATCTTCCCTTGCAAGTGTCTGCTTATGGGAAGAGAACATTGAGTTACGGGAAAACGGACAGCAAAAGAGATGACGGCACACAGAGGGCCCATGGTCTGGTAAATAATTGCCACACGGTAAACATACATCAGTACAAACATGTGTCATTTGTGATTTTAATCGTCACAGTATGCACCTAAAAGTCCGCATATAACTGAAGCATCAACTCACTTTGGCTGACAATTGGAGTCAAGGAACAAGCCAACAGAATAAGTGAACATAGAGGAGTCCAAGGCATTCTCTTTTGTACCTAAAAGTGAGCAACATGAAAAACAAAATATTGAAATCATTTTCTTTCTTTTTTTGTAGTGGAAACAGCACGACTTACCAAGCATCAGTCTGTGAAAATCTTGTGTAACGGTTGGACTCTCTGCTGCTTTTATACGGGGGCAAGAGGCCGGCTCACTTCATCATAATTGGCTGATCTGTTCTATACTCGAAATGACCTCATGGGCTGCTGGGAGGGTCTTGTCCTTCAGACAGCACATTTCCTCACAAACACCTGAAAGTACGCCGACACACGTTGGTGCCAGGAAGACTTTTGAAAACACTTTGCAATGAGCAGCACATATACAGTGCTTCCGGAAAGTGTTGGCAGTGCTTCACTCTTTCCACATTTTATGCGACAGTCTCATTCCAAAATGTAATAAATGCACATTCCACCTGTGATAAATTCAATTGATTGGACATGATTTGGAACATTTTGAGCATACTGTACAACTCTCTGTATAAGGCCTCAGAGTACACAAATAAAACATCAAGTGCAAGCTTATAAGGCACAGTTCTGAGGAAGGTACAGAAAAAAAAACATTGCTGCTTTGAAGTTTCCAATGAGCACAGCGGCCTCCATAAATGAACGGAATTCTTGACCAGGAGTACTCTTGTCTGTCAAAGGTTTAAAAACCCAGTCTCCATTTTTGACAGATGTACTAAAATTGGATGTGTAACCTCAGGTTTTAAAGCAGGCAGGGATTTCAGGGAGTATTTTGGTTGCAAGCTGACTCCTGGTTGTAAAATAGAATAAAATGTCAATTGTCAGAAGACACGAGATAAAACAACAACAAAAAAACACTTCTTTTCCTTTCAGCCTTTCCCCTCAGGGGTCGCCACAGCGAATCACTGTCCTCCATCTATCCCGGTTTTGTGCATCCTCTTCTCTGACACCAGCTACCTTCATGTCCTCCTTGACCACATCCATAAACCTCCTCTTCGGTCTTCCTCTCGGTCTCCTGCCTGGCAGTTCAAGGCTCAGCATCCTTCTCCCGATATAGTCACTCTCTCTCCTCTGGACATGTCCAAACCATCTCAATCTGGCCTCTCTGACTTTCTCTGCAAAGCCTCTAATATGAGTTGTCCCTCTAATGTACTCATTCCTGATCCTATCCAACCTGGTCACTCCCAAAGAAAACCTCAACATCTTCAGCTCTGCATCCTGTCTTTTCTTCAGTGGCACTGTCTCCAGTCCAAACATCATGGCTGGTCTCACCACTGTTTTATACACTTTTCCTTTCATCCTAGCTGAAACCCTTCTATCACACACCACACCTGACATTTTTCTCCAGCCGCTCCAGCCTGCCTGGACGCGCTTCTTCACCCCTTTTCCACACTCTCCATTGCTCACAACAACAACAACAACAAAAAAGTACAAACAAACAAAAATACAATGCTCATAACTGCCTGATTGAATTTTTCAAAGAAGAATTGCATGTTTGAAAAATGCATGTCACAAAGATACACAAGTTTGGTAGTTATGTTCTAAGTGTGACAAAAGACTTTTTCTCCATTCTCACATACGGTTTTTTGTTTGAAGCAGTCACAGATGAAAAAAAGACCAATTTTAAGTCCCTTTTTACCAGTTCAAAGATCTCATGATTACAGCAAGCATAACACTGACGTTGCTCACGTCTCAACCGAACTAAATTTGAAAGTAGGGTCATTTGGTAGGTAAATTGCAGAAATAAACGTTCCATTGAACAAACAAGAAAAGTTGACCTGGTTGATTGAGAATCTGCACAGTGAAGTGTGTGCCCATATTTGGTCATGCAATTACATTTTTCTCATGTCCACCATGTGACTAGCCAGATCTGCCCTTGAAAGCACACCACCTCATCAGTTTGGCAAAGGAATGTGGCTGTTGATAAAGGTTAAGAATTGGTTCAGTAGAAACGAAAGTATTGATGAAGCAACAGTTGTCCCTTGTTTCTACGCACTCATGATACGCAGCCATTGTCTGTAAACAGCAATTGTACCCGGAATATTCTGTAAATACAACTTTTGAATGTAGTGTTCATCATCTTCCGCCTGTATTTGGTTAACCAACATCCTCATCATCTAAAATGAAAGAACCCGCAAGAGAAAGGCCATCTCTCACCCAACAATAACCGTGAAAATAAATAAATAAATAAATAGCAAGCATTCATCCATCCATTTTCTCACAAGTGTCAAAGTCATGGACCGGGGACTATATCTGGCCTACCATTTTCCATGCATAAGGCGCACCGGACTATAAGACACACCTTCAATGCATGAAAAAAAGTTTTCCAAATATAATATATAACCAACTGCCAGCCAATGGCTGTACAGTAGTATAAAACATATCATTCATTTGTTCTGTGGCCACAAGGGGACACAAGCCAGTGTTTTAAAAGCCAGGTGCTTATAAATGAAATTTATTATTATTATTTTCGTCAATGGATGATACAGCTACGTGTTTGCTTTCAACATTTAGCTTGCAGCACATTCCACCATGACTAGAACTGCTTCATGTCATCACAAAGAGGGTACAGCAAGTCCTGAAGAATGAATGTCTCTCTGTGTCTTTGTTTTGTCATATTGTCTCTATGCTGTCATATTATTTGTTATTGAGTTTTTTTTTGTTCTTTTGACTTCAAGACGGCGCCGCGAGAGTGGCTGCCTTTCCAGCAGCTCATGTATTTCATTTTTCTACTTTCATTCCTTTCATCACTTTGCTGCTGTGAAATGTAAATTTCTCCACTGTGAGACTAATAAAGGCATATCCAATCCAATCCAATCCAATTATTATTGTTATTATTTATTATTATTATTATTATTTATTATTGTGCCGGTCCCTAGCCCGGATAAATACAGAGGGTTGTGTCAGGTAGGGTATCCGACGTAAAAGCTTGGCCAAAACAAACATGCGAATCAAAACTCTGAAGATGGAGGACACTGATTCGCTGTGACTGATTTTATTATTCACGCTCGAGTCCAACAAGTTGAAAAGTGAGCGCAGCCCGCTCCCTGCTGGTCATACTGGATTTGTAGTTTTATTGACGATCCGTATTTACCAAACACAACCAACTTTACATTTACTTTGTGTACATTAAATGGACAGAAATGTACAGACAACACTGACATGACAATGTGATTATTTTTTTGGACCCCATACTTATAACTGCATTGGACAGCACTGAGGCAGATCTTAAGCCTCACACTGTCCTCAGCCCGTAACATTAAAGGCAACCGACGTCACTTTTTTGTTTTTTAACTGACACCAGAAAAACGTTTTATAGCATCTAAAATACCCAAAACACGCCGTATGATATCGTTGGTCAAATGCAAAACACCAATAAAAATGACTTAAAGTGTCCAAAATCTGCAAAAAAATTGAGCTGCGAATTGGGCATTTTCAGAAAGTCCCGCCCCAGTTCGTGACATCACGCCAAGACGTCTTGCATTGCTTGTCAAAACAATGGCTTCAGATTCGGAGAATATGCTTTCTTGTTACACATCCAGTTGTGAATATGATTCAAATAGTTCTGAAGAAGAAAGCATACATGCTTGCAATCGATTAAATAATTTATTTGTGCCATTTTGAGGCAACATTGGGGGAAAATCTCTCACCCAAAAAAAGAGGCACAAAATGGCGACCTCCTGTGGCCACCTCCGTTTACACAGGCTGATAAATTCCTTATATGGCGCTTAGACGCCCTCTTCTGGCCTTCTGGCGGCTTTTGGGTGCAACACGAGGTCCCCAAACCAAACAAGTCGAGCGAAATACATTGACGTGATGGAAGGACCGCTACAATGCGTCTTTTTCACGGTCAAGGGCGGTCCTTTAGTGACGTCACGTACGGACTCGTCACCAACTCAAAAACAAGACTTCCTGAATATTCAGCGCGAGTCTTAAAACGTAAAATATAGTTATATGCGGTGGAATCTTATTAAAATATACTCAGTAGAAGTCATTTGAAGCCATTTTACAAATTATGGACACAACTTGTCCGGAGACGTCGGTTGTCCTTTAAACTTTAAAGGACAACCAACGGAACAACAATCAATGACGATGATGATGATGATAAAAGTAAAATAAACACCATCATAGTTAGTTGAGTGCATGCTGACGTTATTTTTCATATATTTTTAAAAAGTCCTACAGGAGAAAATATTCGATATCCATGGACTAAATCAAAACCAGGGGAAACTGGAGCACACCAGCTATCCAACCAGACCACTCTGATACAGATCTGATTATTCATTTTGAAATAATGGCCCTCTGAAATGTGAAAACATATTGATATTGTTCGGCAATTAAAAAAAAACTTCTAAATCGAATAATAGTCGATATCCCTGGATCAAACCAACACTGGGGAGAATAAGAGCACCGCATCTATCCTACCAGACCAGTCTGATACAGATCTGATGTTTTATTTTGGAATAATGGGCCTCTGAAAAGTGAAAACATATTGATATTGTTCGTCAATTGTTTCCTAACTCCAATGCATGTGAACATGTTGGTATTGTTTGTCAATGTTTAAAAAGTTCTAAATAGAATAATATTGGATATCCCGGGACATAATAAACACTGGGGAAAATTAAAGCACCCCAGCTATCCAACTAGACTACACTGATACAGATCTGATGTTTTATTTTGAAATAATGGGCCTCTGAAAAGTGAAAACATATTGATATTGTTCGTCAATTAAAAAAAAAACTTCTAAATCGAATAATGGTTGATATTCCTGGACCAAACCAACACTGGGGAAAATTAGAGCACCACAGCTATCCTACCAGACCAGTGTGATACAGATCTGATGTTTTATTTTGGAATGATGGGCCTCTGAAAAGTGAAAACATATCGATATTGTTCATCAATTAAAAAAAAAACTTCTAAATCGAATAGTCGATATCCCAGGACCAAACCAACACTGGGGGAAACCAGAGCAACCCGGCCATCCAACCAGTCAACTCTGATACAGATCTGATGTTTTATTTTGAAATAAAGGACCTCTGAAAAGTGACATCTGACCTGTTTCCTAACTCCAATGCATGTGAACATGTTGGTATTGTTCGTCAATGTTTAAAAAGTTCTAAATCGAATAATATTCGATATCCCGGGACATAAAAAACACTGGGGGAAATTAGGGCACCCCAGCTATCCAACTAGAGTACTCTGATACAGATCTGATGTTTTATTTTGAAATAACGGGCCTCTGAAAAGTGAAAACATATTGATATTGTTCGTCAATTAAAAAAAAGCTTCTAAATTGAATAATATTCGATATTCCGTAAAACCAACTTTAACAGTGGGATTGTTTTTATTCTTGTTGAAGAACCCACCACGGAAAAGCAGAGTAGGAAGGAAAAAACATGGAGAAGAGGATCTGTGTCTCACCCCACACAACAGGACTCATTCAGCTGTGGTGTGATTGTTACCTTGGCAAGTTTAACTCTTCCATAAATATATAATGGTCGCTGCCTGTATATTATCTGTAGCTGGATGTGTTTCATAAAATGGTGAAACAATGTGACCTAGTATCATTGGTGTATTTAAACTGTGCAGTCCAACTAAATTTGTTAATTCCACAAGACAAGAACAACTTTGTGTTTCAGATTGCCGCAGAAATTATGAAATAACATTTCTAAACATTCCACATTTTCAGTTTAAAACCACAAACTACGTAAAAGTTTTTTTTTTTTAATTGACAAACAATATCAATATATTGTCACTTTTCAGAGGCCTACTATTTCAAAATAAAACATCAGATCTGTATCAGACTGGTCTCGTAGGATAGTTAGGGTGCTTTAATTTTCCCCAGTGTTGGTTTTGTCCTGGGATATCGAATATTATTCGATTTAGAAGGTTTTATTTATAATTGACGAACAATATCCAAATGTTTTCACTTTTCAGAGGCCCACTATTTCAAAATAAAGCATCAGATCTGTATCAGAATGGTCTGGTTGGATATCTGGGGTGCTCTGGTTTCCCCCAATGTTTATTTGGTGCCGGGATATCGAATATTTTTTTAATTAGTTTTTTAAATGAAAAATAACGTCAGCATGCACTCAACTACGATGTTGTTTATTTTACTTTTATTATTATTATTATTATTATTATTATTATTATTATTATTACAACGACTTTTTCTATCTTCATTTGAGAACACGTCTTGGCACCTTCTGAGAGTTCTTATTCTTTCCTAGGTTAACGTCATCCTTACCGAACAGCTTAGAAACATGAATTTGTTGCGCGCTTTTATTTTGAAGGTGGCCCACGCCGCTAGCTCGTCGCTCGCTCGCTGCAGACTACCGTAATGCACAGTGTTGTTAACCGAAGTGGCGGCCCACTTGACTTCGATTTTGCGAGTGGAGGCTGGCTTGACCGCAGTAGGAGGCAACTGATTCGCTGTGGAGACCCCTGAAAGGAAAAACAGTAAGGAAAAGAACACAACTTCGTGCAGATTTACATTTGAAGACGATGATTATTTGATTTGCACAAAATCCGAAATGCAAGACTGAATGCAGATGACTGACATAGGCTGTTTGTAGTTATAAAGCGCACTTCTTAAAAACATATTTCTGTCAGAAACGCCGTATTAGGCACCTACCTCTGAAGATGGAGGACACTGATTCGCTGTGGCGACCCCTTAATGGGAAAAGCAGAAAGGAAAGACGTCATCACAGTCAGATTTACAAACATGAACTCTACAGAGTAGCTTATTCACCATTTGATTGGCAACAGTTAACGTGTTTTGTTTAAAATGTCATGTCAGCATTCTTTATATAAACTGTAGCATAGAAAAAAAAGAATAAAAAACGTGATTATCATGTTACCTTTACTTATAAATGAAGTCCATGCGCCGCTCCTTCTGAAGAAAGGCATCGATAACTTCTTTGTAGAAGCCTTCCTTATCTTTCTTCAGTTTTAAAAGTATCTCTATTTCTTTCAATTTAGATATGTAATTCTCCATTCTGAAAATAAGGCCAAGCAACATGAAAAAATGACTGGATGGTTGCACTTAACTTGCTAACTGTTTACTGTCGCTTGCTCTCACTAACTTCTGCAGCCGAGGAGGCGCGAGAAGAATCTGTAATCACCTGCGCCCCCTGTCATGAGGCAGGAGAACTGTGTGCCTCACCTCTGCACACAGTTTTGATAAAAAATAAAATAAAATCAACACTGTAGTACAGTGTTTATTATGTACAGTGACTACATTATAGACACCAGCTAAATTGTATAAATTTAGTTCATATACTAAAATTGTTTGAACACTTTAATCGCGATATGCAGAGGGACAGCAATGCGGTCTCACTGCAGAGCAAGCAACCCAGTTAGCACAGTCATTGCGCATTCCATGGTGAGGCTCAGCTGCCTCACCGCTCGTCTCGACTTAGCATTTGAACGGTAAATGTGAAAATTCCGTGATTTTGAAAAAAAATCCTAAAATGGTGCAGTTAAATGGAAAAGAACTTTAAAGTACAAATCACTAAATAAATAACTGTTTAATTTAACAGCTTTCCATGATGACAGGTGAGGCACTGCCTCACCTGCCTCCCCTGACTGCACGTCACTGCCGATAGACAATTGTGGAAGAAAGCCCGTGGTACTTAGATGTTGTTTTTCATACTCACAATTTATTTATTGTTAGTTTTGTTCTGTTTTATTCAATGATTGTGTTTTCCCATCAGAATTTCAAATATCCAATCGTGATTGTGGCCAGTGAACGCACCAAGTACTGAGGTAGAACTTTGTCTTTTCTACTGATACAGCCGTTAATAACAAATGCATCTAACAATATACTGTTGATACAGTTTGCATTCCGTTTATTATTGTGTGTAATTATAAAAACGTGATCACGACCGACAGGCCTACCGTTGCATTGCCTGTTTATTTACTCGAGGTTCTGTGCTACCTTTGTAATCTCGCGGCAACTTTTTTTCCTTGTTTGTGCCCCCAATGAGTCATTTACTCGTGTCAATAAAAATGTGGGGAGGAGTAGAAGGTCCGTAAAACTCGTGCTGCACTTTCGTCAACCTGCCCTTTTGTATAGTTTCAAGGCATTTTTGTGTTTTATGACGTCATATAACGCAAGCGTGGACGGTGTTAATATTTCTGTTTACGCGACCATCATGAGGATAAGCGGTTTGGATAACGTATGGATGGGCGGACATAAAAATAAGGTTGGTCAGAATTAAGTTTTATGGCTCGTAAACACAGTTTACCCGCATAACCGGACAACATAACCGACGACATCTGTTAACTAATGCACGCACCACCGATGGAGGAAGACGTAACTCATTCAACCGATGTGGATGAGTTATATCCAGGATTTATGGAGCACAACACAGACCATGCTCCTCTGGAGGACGATGCAACTTCAGAACCCGAGTGGGGAATCACTGAGGAAGACAATCTCATTGGTTTGGCTCATCAAAAAAGGAACAAGGAAAAAAAACGTTCTATAATCTGGGAAGAGTCAGAGGATGAAGATGAGGAACTCAGTGCGACACCTCCAGATGAGGACAGGGAAGAAACCCTGTCAGCGCGTTCTCATGATGCAATAGCACCCCAAGAGGACAAACCCACAGTCGCACTTACAAAACAAGAAGGTCATGATGAAGCACTAATGGAGAACATTTTTGCATCAGCTCTGGATGATTTTCACGTAACTGGAGTGACTCGGACTAATATGACACCTGCATTACTCTCAACTCAGTTCACACAAACGTATCAAAACTTTCACTCCAAAGACCACTATTTTCAGCAACAAATAGAGCAACGGAAAAGAGAGTTAGATTTCAAGATTCAACAACGCAGGGCCGCCAATATGCGCCGGATGATTTTGGAGCACGTTGCATCGACTCAGGCACAAAAGGAATTGGAACGACAGAAAACTCTTTCTGAATTTGCTACGACCAAGTGCATGGAGGATAGCCAAACCAGTGGTAGCGAGTCTGGTGAACCCAATCATGCAACCGATAATGAAAATGATAAAGCGGTTGAACACCACAGAAGAAAAGAGAAGAAAAAACACAGGGACGTTGAATGCTACCAGGGAACAAAGGACAACAAAGATAATGAGGTGCAAGAGTTAGTGTCACAAGAGTTATTGTCACCAGAGGTATTGTCACAAACAAGTGGCACAACCAACACACAAACAAGCCACAAAACGAAAGACAAAGTGAAAGACAAAGAAAAACACAAAAACAAAGCCAAAGAAAAAGGCAAAGACAAACATAAAGACAAAGACAATCATAAAGACAAACATAAAGATGAAGACGAAGACAAAAAACATACAGATAAAGATGAAGACGTAGACAAGAAACATAAAGATAAAGCTGAAGACGAAGATGAAGACGAAGACAAAGACAAAGAAGAGACCAAAAAACAGTCAAAGGGGGGATGCTTTAAATGTTTTAAGAGAAAAAACAAAAAATAAAACATCATCCTTGTGAAAAGTGTATCTCTATCTCAGCGCTTGTGGTACTTTATTTACTCTGGAATGAGATATACACTGGACATTTACTATTGAAGTGTTGTAGGACAATAATGACCAAAGAACATTCATTACAAACAACTTACACGGGAAACATCATTCACAGTGATACCGTTTAAGAAACCTGTGCACATCCGGTCATTATGACTGTACTGCACTGTCACAATGAAGTCAAGAGTAAAATGTTATACTTTTATTTTGAACGTACTGTAGTGCTTTTGTACATGTGTGAACGTGTGAACGACTAGTACAAGCGAAGTAGTAAGCAATACCGACATGTCTGAAGAGTTGCCAACACCACTTCACTGTGTCTATTATCGTGGTGGGCCGTGGATTTCATCGCTAGGCCTTCAGTAGTGCTACATCTGAATTAATCCAGACTGAAAAAAGTGATGTGATTTACCACAAGTCCACTACAGGGTACAATAAGCCAGGAAATAATTGACCCACCTTTCTTAGTGATGTGCATTTTTTCTTTAAAAGTCCATCTTGGAAATGGCTTTAACAGTAACTCTCCAACCAAATCCTTTTCTTCTCTTCCTTCAGCCATTGTGGGTTGACAAAACTGCTTAACAAATTAACATAAATATATATTTTCTTATGCAGCTTACTATCGATAAAGTGTGCTAGCTCTGGCCAGTATGCTCTTATCACTAGCGGCTAGTGATACGATGATTGGCTAGTGACGAGCCAGTCATGCTACTAGCCAATCATAGTTTGTGAAAACTCTGACGTTGACCAGCGCCTTCAAGAAGGCGTAGGTACCCCTTTTGGGTTGCCAACTCAAAATCTGATTGGTTAAATTTTAACCAATTTACCACCTGCTGCAGTTTTGGGCAATGTAGCACTTTGTTGCTTGTGTTGTAACGTCTTTGGCATTTGACTCAGCATGATTCCGACTTGATCTTGGTTTCACTCCCTGGGGCTTTCTGCTAACTTTGTGACTGCCTTATTTCCTGTATATGATACCTGTCCATGTTAAGCGTGTTGTTACAGCTTCAGCTGTTGTTAAATCGCTATATAAATCAATATGCATCGTATGTATTGTTTGTTGTTAACATACTTGGACATTCATACAGGACATATATTGTACCATAGTTGTTTCATTGTCCTTATTAATAAAATTATGTTAATTCCCTAATGGTTTTGTTCTGTTGATGTTTGAAATTGACTGAAAAACATATGCATTTTTTTAAATATGTACCGTATCTTGTGCGGACCTGGCCCACCTGTCAAATTTTAGAAACAAATGTGGCGCCTGAGCCAAAAGGTTTGCACACCCCAGGGTTAAAGCATCCGTTTGATTGACACCTTTTCCATGCGACAGGGCCTGCAGAACTCATTGTGAAGGGGTCCAGGTAGATTTCTGACCCTGATAACAAATTATGGCTGAAATGTGATTGGTTAAATGCGTCAATACGAAAACACATCTGGAGGCAGCACAACAGATGAAAAGTAATTAAGAGAAACTAAAAGACAATTCGGAATTATTTAACAAGAATTTTTGGACAAAATATAATTAATCAGTCTGTGATTCAGATATTTTTAGGCCAGCAGAGAAGGCCTTGCAGGCCCTGACGGCCCATGACTAGTCTATTGTGAGCTTGCCAAGCAACATTTTCCAAAAAATAAATAAAGCAAAAATGTCATCGGTGGTCATTATGAGCAACATTTTAAAATCCTGAGCAGGTGAGAGGACATAAGTCCTGAAATTACTCAACGCAAAGTTAAATATGCAGTACGAATCATGACACGGTGTGTCATATATCTTTTTATGATACATTGCTTTCAATAAAACACTTTTCACTTCTTATTTGACAGTCCTGATTAGGAACGAATAATATGTGTGAGCGTTTAATGTACAAACTCAATGTTTTCATTTGAATAGCATGAACATGTAATTAGATTTTCTGAATAAGAATTAAATAAGAACACAACCGTTATACGTCCCACAATTGACAAATTCACAATTTACAGCAGCAAAGTTTTGAAAGGAAGAAAGTAGAACAAAAGTATCAGAGTGAAAATGGCAAAAACCCTGGCATTGGAGTGGACACATTTTGCATGTCTGTCAGTGAATGAGTTAAAAATCATTTGAGGACAAATTAGCTGAATTCCTCCCAGTTGGCAATCACTGACTTACAGAGCGTATTTGAAGTGAATCCATGGCAGTTTTGACGGTCAACCCGGATGATATGATATCACATAATTTTTAAAAAACAAGCATCAAAACTTTGCAGCTGTAAAACCCTGTCGTGCATGACACCGTGCAAAACCAGCAAACCTGAAAGGATGGTTGCTTTGGCTTTTCAATGACACCAAAAGGAGAAGCCTGACTGAAATGTTGTGAAGTCAGCCAGTCCCACGGCCCGCTAGTCGCGTGGTTAGCACTCTGTCTTGGCAGGGGTTCCAAGTTAGAATCCGGCCTCCCTGTGTGGAGTTTGCATGTTCTCCTCGGCCTCATCATGGGTTTTCTTAGGGTCGTCCGGTTTCCTCCCACATTCCAAAAACATCTATGGAAGGCTGATTGAACACTCAAAATTGTCCTTATTTGTCTCTGTGTGCTCTGCGAATGGCTGGCGACCAATTTTCAAGGTCTCCACTGCCTACTGCCCACAGACGACTGGGATCGTCTCCAGCACCCTGTGGAGGATGAAGCGGTTTGGAAGATGAATGAAGTATACTATTAAGTATAGTATAGTATAGTATAGTATAGTATAGTATAGTATAGTATAGTATAGTATAGTATAGTATACTCTCATTGACCGACAGTTTGCGGGTGGATGTACAGGCCCTCTGCATGCACCTCGCAATGATGTTGTGAGCAGAAGAATAATTAACTCTTCTTTTAGGGGCCAAAATGTATAACAAACCTGTTGACATGTTTCCATTCATAAGAAAATAAGTCATGGCTAATGTGTCATTTTCGTTCAGGCTCAGGTCATACCAATTCCATTCCCGTAAATTGAGACGAGCTAATTATTTAGATATTGTTTGCCCCAGTATTGATCCCTTTTACAACATTGGTGGTGAAATTTGGATATTTATTCAGATATTTATTAGTGAAGGTGAAGGAGCGTCTCAGATGCCTAGTTTAGTGATGTTTATGTAGTTGGTGTCATGATCCATGTGGCGGTTCCGTTTAAAAAGTACTGTTGCAGTGAATGGTGGTTATCGCAAATAAAATTCACTGCAAAGTATATTCTGTGGGAGTGGCATCAAATTGAATAGTGATATTCACTGACTTTGGCCCATGTTATAAATTGGCTATACATACTGTATTCTTTGTTAAACCAAGAGAAGAGACCATTAAAGGACAACCGACGTCCCTTTTTTGTTTTTTAACTGACATCAGAAAAACGTTTTATAGCATCTAAAATACCCAAAACATGCAGTATGATATTTTTAGTCAAATGCAAAACACCAATAAAAATGACTTAAAGTGTCCAAAATCTGCAAAAATTTGAGCTGCGAATTGGGCATTTTCAGAAAGTCCCGCCCCCAGTTCGTGATGTCACGCCAAGACGTCTTGCATTGCTAGTGATTCAAAACAATGGCTTCAGATTCAGAGAATATGCTTTCTTGTTCCACATCTAGTGATGAATATGATTCACATAGTTCTGAAGAGGAAAGCATACATGTTTGCAATCGATTAAATAATTTATTTGTGCCATTTTGAGGCAACATTGGGGGAAAATGTCTCACCCAAAAAAAGAGGCACAAAATGGCGACCTCCTGTGGCCACCTCCGTTTCCACAGGCTGATAAATTCCTTATATGGCGCTTGGGCGCCCTCTTCTGGCCTTCAGGTGGCTTTTGGGTGCAACACAAGGTCCCCAGACCAAACAAATACAGCGAAATTCATTGACGTGATTGAAGGACAGAAACAGGAGTGTACTGAGGGGAGCGTTCGAGTTGCTCATTTCATTTCTACTATAGCAAGCCGATGGAAGGACTGCTCCTTTAGTGACGTCACGTGCGGACTCGTCACCAACTCAAAAACAAGACTTCCTGAATATTCAGCGCAAGTCTTAAAACGTGAAATATAGCTGTATGCGGTGGAATCTTTGTAAAATACGCTCAGTAGAAGTCATTTGAAGCTATTTTATAAATTATGGACACAACTTGACCGGAGACGTCGGTTGTCCTTTAAATGACAAACGCTGTCGAACTGTGCCCGGGAGCCAAGGCGTGGCTTCTTATGGAATTAATCAACAAATAGAATACTAGTATTTACTCTTAAACACGCCTTTTCACAGTTGCTATGCCTACCTCACGGTTCTCTCTGAAAGACGAGCTTGGTAGCCAATTGTCTCTGCGCAGGGTAGAAACAGGAGTGTACTGAGGGGAGCGTTGGAGTTGCTCATTTCATTTCTACTATAGCAAGCCGACGGCTGGAGCCATATACGAGGCTGTCTGATGGACGCGACTGAAACGCGGAAGGAGGGCAACGCTGTATAAACGTCTCCGCAGAAGTCTGGCCAGGTCATAAATCACATTTTCTTTCAATTTACGTTTCTTCAACCGCCGTTATAAATGCATGCTTATTTGTGAAGCCGTCGCACCGGTTGTTCATGTCAGTGACAGCACTCTAGTTGGCGCAGTTGTTTGACTCAAGCTAACGCTGCAAAGGTTCAGTTCACCTGACAAAAACTGAATACAGTATTAGTTCCAAAATATTTGCTAATATAAAAACACGGTTACAATCTTTGTTGTATTTACCGTCGTAGAAACGTATTTTTTTCAGTGTACTAAATTGCACTAAATTGCACTAAATTGATCAATAAATACAACTATTGATTAAAATGAAAGATAACATTTTACCTTAAGTCATCATTGAGTGTGGATTTTGTTGTGTGCTGATTTTCTGGACAGTTCGTTTCAGTAATTTTTAAAATCCCATGATACGAATTCCTAAATTTCCTCAGTTAAAAACTGACAGTGTGGCTTCATGTACTCACACACGTTCTCTCTTTCTCTTCTGTAATATTTTGTCAATTGTTAGTGCATCGCCACAGGTGTCATCCATGCCATTGGACATATAGTTTTAAGTTATTACGACCTTGATAATCACTTTGCTCCTTGCAAATACTAGTCAAATAATCAACACTCAGCATTTGTTTTCTAGGCTGGCTGCGTGAACACAAAACGTTTTTTTCATCTCCAGTCACACTTCATTGTTTGATAGATGTTCCAATAAGTTTGTTGAACATTTCCATTCTCGGTATTCCTATACGCAATTACATTGTTTCAAAACGCTCTGTGTATGTAAGGGTGAATGTATTTATGTATGTATGTATGTATGTATGTATGTATGTATGTATGGATGGCTGTATTTATATCTGCTATTTTTACAATTTCAATTCTAAGAGGCCGTGTTGCAGTCTACCAAAAATGGGAACGACATATTTTTTGGATATATTTTCAACATATTTTTTAAAATATATTCTCCCAAAAACGTAAAATGAGCCATGATCTTTTTTTCTATTGTGTGTTTAACACAAGTGAGGCAACAAAAAATTACCGTAATTTGTTGACCTCAATCTTCTTCTGCAACCTCATATTCTTCAATGTTGTTCTATCTATAGACAAAGTGAACAAATGAAGAAAAATGGTTGGTTATACAGAGCTTTCACCATCATCTATATACTGCAAATATGTGTGACGCGACTATCGAGAATCTTTGAAAAATCTGTTAATTTTCCTGAATGGATGATATATTTTCAGAAAGGTTCTGTGAATCATATTGACAATGAGATTCTTCGATCCTTTTACGATCTTAATCTGAGTGGATCATTTGTTATATCACCTGCTGTCTAGCTACGGTTGAAACGCCTAACTATTGCTTCTAAGGGATGGCGGCAAGCACTAAAAATGAGGAGAAATGATGACTGAAGAGAACTACATGTACGATGCTAGGACAAACTCGGGATATGCCAAATAAAAATTTCCTGCAGACATTGCAGCCAATTATGTGCACAGAGCAACGGTAACACTTGCAGGTTAATAAGGTGAATGCCCGTTTTGCATTTAGGTTTGAATGGATGAGTTCATTGACACCTCGTGTATTGTTCTAAACAGGCAACAAGCAAGGATATTACATCCATGCATAATAACATATAGTTTGACCTTACTTATTGAATTTAAAGATTTATTTGATCTTATTTCTCTCCCGCATTATTAGCTCCCCATTGAATGGCCATCATGTGTTAGTCATATATTAGCTTAATTTTCAATGGAAAATGAATCTGAAATTAAAGGAAAGTGTGTGTGACAGTTTGCAAGGCACTGACTGCGGCAGCTTTGCTTTTCAGGCTCAGGTACATATGAAATCATGTCACTCTTTATTATTGTAAAACGCAATGTATGTACATGTATTACATAGATTGGACACTGGCTGAATCTGACTTCATATCCATTACAACTCTTCCCCCCTTTCTCTTGATGTCCATGGGGACGTTATCATTTTTTAGAGCTGAAAAAAAGCCTGTTTGTTTTCTTTTACAAGTTGACATTTTAGCACATGGCTGTTCCATATAATTTGTGTCGGGGCACACTGTATCACTCTAATTAATGTGATTACATTGTTTTCTGTTATTGTTGTTAGGTATGTTGTGTTGTGCATGAACCTTTTTCTCTTGATGTCCATTGGCAGAGGAACAGTCTATAGCTCTAATTGATGGGAGGTTATTGTTTTTTGTGCTATTTTCATTAGGCTTTGTGATTAGGAGTTTTAAATACAGCCAATACAGGAAATCCTGCCGACCGTCATCAATATTCTTAAACACAATAAGGTCAGACGTTACCGATGACAGAAAATCATGATTAGTGCATTGTATTGCTAAAAAATACTGTCTCATACTCTCATGAAACACCATGACCTGCGCTTGAAGCTGTGAATGTGTACAGCCAAGGTGCCTCTCATCCACAGATGGAAGGTTCCTGAGGCACTCGGTTCTGGCTCACTTTATGGGTTAGTAGTTCATTGGCTGCCACACTGTGTACAGTGATCAACTAATATTATCTTTAAAAAACTGGAGGAAACAGAGGAAAGCCGTTGTACTGGATGTAGCGGTCCAGAGTGATGGAAACATCAGAAAGAAGGAACACAATAAAGTAGAGAAATACCACTGGCTCAGAGAGGTACTGGAGAGAGCCTGGAATGTGAAGGTGACAGTCGTGCCTGTGGTGGTCGGAGCACTCGGGGCAGTGACCCCCAAACTAGACGGGTGGTTGCAACAGATCCCGTGAACAACCTCGGATATCTCGATCTAGAAAAGTGCAGTGCTTGGAACAGCATGGATACTGTGCAGAACCCTCAAGCTTCCTGTCCTCTGGTAGAGGACCCGAGCTAAAATGGAGGACAGACACCACATCGTGTGGATAATAAATGTCTTGACGCAGAGCGTGATTAAAATGCTGCCATGGATTAGATGGGGTCAAAATTTATGGAAGAGGATTAGGCCTTCTTCTTTTCCTTTCGGCTTTTCCCTTCTGGGGTCGCCATAGCGAATCATTGTCCACCATTTTTAGAGGTTTGATTCACATGTTTGTTTTGGCCAAGCTTTTACGTCCCTTCCTGACACAACCCTCTGTATTTAGCTTGGAAGAGGATTAGGGCCAATGAAAAAAATAAAATAAAGATGGCAGGATTCTCACTTTTATCTCAGAATTCAGACTTTAAAGTGAGAATTCTCACTTTTAAGTCACTTTTTTATTTATCTAGCTGTCCAGCTATTGATCTATCTGGATGGCTATCTGGCTATCTGGACTGCTATGTAGATGGCCATCTAGCTGGCTACCTTGCTGGCTATCTATTTGCTATATGGCTGGCTGGCTATCTATTAGCTAGCTAGCTTTCTATCTATTTGAGTTATTCCGGGTTGAGTGAATGCTGGCGCGTGTGGCTGCCGCTGTTCACCCACAGAAAAACTAATCCTGTGACTGTAAAGTGACCTTGAGAGTTTTGAAAGGCACTTATAAATGAAATGTATTATTATTATATACGGTATCCACAAGTATACTTAGATTATATACCTTGAGTGTCAAACTCAGTTTATTGGGGGGGGCCGTTGTCCTGCATGTTGTAACACCATCTGTGAAACTAAGGGAGTTGGCTATGGCTCAGCATCCTTTTTGCAGATTAAAATGGCCTGGACATGAAGGAATTGGTGTAGAAATATAGTGTGTGTGTGCTTGGGATGTGCTGACAGATTGAGAGCAGTGCACAATTCCTCACGTGTGCAGTTTTGAGGGAACATTGAACAACACACCCCTCGCAGTCAACTTGGTAGGAGTCCATGTTTGGCCACTCCTGTTTTAATGGTATTGTCACTTTTACAATATCAAGGTAAATTTGACATGTAGATTTAGGATTACCTGCCAAAAAGATTATTGGCTGATATTTTTAACTGAAATTGGACAGCCAATTGGAGAAAGGCTTCTCTATGAAATACTGAAATTTCAAGGTTTTTTTTTTAATTTTTGATAACTAGGCTTGTTTTTCTTTTTAGCATTAAGGTTGAAGAACCACTTCCAATGGCATTCACCATATTGATATTTTATTTTGGGAAATCTTATGTGACTGCTTTCAGGATCAGTTTAATGAAAGTCTACTTCTGAAGTTGCTTTTTATAATACCCTGTTGTTTCCACATCTGTATGTTAACTCATTCACTGCCAGACAATGTGCAAAAAATGTGTCCACTCCATTGCAAGGATTTGTGTCATTTTCACTGTAATTGTAGGACCCATAGAATATTGAGTTTTAGGACTACATAAACATTGAATGCAACGTAAGAAACCTTGGACTTTCTTCTTTCATCAGAAAAACAAGTTTATTTCGAACTTACTTGGTTGTAGAGTTCTCTGCATTTAAAGTGGGGGCGGCTGACCCCCTCGTGGGAGGGAAAAATATTGCTAGAGGTCTGACCGAAGTTTGAAACGCAACCCCCCCCCCCCAGAAAAAACAAAACCCAAACACATTTGGGAATGGCGCTCCACGTCATGCTTTTCAATTCCTGCATAAATTCGGGAATGGCAGTGAATGAGTTAACTGGTGCTGATGTGAAATAGTTTTGTGCTAAAATACCACAGGCTTTTTTTACGCAAAAAAATGTGATGTAACGTGAATCATTGAACATTGTAAATGACTTCAAGTGAAATCTTGATCTCAATTCTCTGGGGGTTTGTGTGGACCTCCTTGTTAGATTGTGAAGTGCTTTCTGTGGCGGACAAATGTATGCTCATGCAGCTGCTCAATGCAGCGATGGCTGCCTGGCACATGGTCACAGACTTCCGGAGTGCTGAATTAACAAAACTACATTCAGGTCCTGACAATGGGGATATCGCCTGGCCAATGTTGAGCACTCAGCTTTCCCCCTATTCCTCTGCCAGTTAAAGCAAAGTATTTTATCACTTTCATTGCTTTTCTGTACTTTGCCTTGTCATTAAATCCAGGTGATGTTCCTACTTTGGTAATTATGTTTGATGTGCCTTTGTCGTCCGCTTTGTTGTTTGGTTGTGGTTTTGCAATGACAATTTGCGAGTGCAGAATTTGTTGTGTACGTGATGAGAGTATCAATGAATTGCCGATAGAGTGAATTTATGCCGAAGGATTCAAACGTTCATGTTTTCAAGGTACACCCACCGCCGTTTTCATGGTGTCACAAATTATAAGCAATGTCTGAATTTTAATATGTTTTGAATCAGGATCGGAATCATCTTTTTTCGCCTCTCACAATAAATTTGTCTCCCATAGTACAGGCTGCACATAGTAGATATGAAGGAAAAACACTCACTCACAACACCGCAAACACACACACTGACATGGTGAAACAGTGTTAAGCAGATTCCTTACTTACAGACAGTGTATTGTCGGTGTTCAAATACCTGACATGTTTCGGCGACTACTTCCGCCTTCGTCAGAGTGTCACGGATGTTGCTGTGACGCGCCATTTTCAGCTGGTGTTGCTATGAGGGCGTGACCTACCTGTCAGAACTGACAGGCAAGCCACGCCCCCCGCTGTCCGCTCGTCCCTCCAGGATGCTGCTCCAGGTAGTAGAGAGCATGTAAGCTCCCTCATCCCTGTTGATGGTCCTTGGTCCTCGCTTTCGGATTTCAATGGCCTCCCTGATCCAGCGCTGATGTTTTTTGTCTTCGGTGCGGATGACTCTGGCCTTCTCCCAGTCCATGATGTGGTTCTCTCTTTTGCAGTGGTCCGTGATGGCTGATTTATGGTGCTCCTGTTGTGCAACAAGAGCTGTTGTGTAACAAGAGCAATAAAAGAACAAGCACAACAGGAGCACCATAAATCAGCCATCACGGACCACTGCAAAAGAGAGAACCACATCATGGACTGGGAGAAGGCCAGAGTCATCCGCACCGAAGACAAAAAACATCAGCGCTGGATCAGGGAGGCCATTGAAATCCGAAAGCGAGGACCAAGGACCATCAACAGGGATGAGGGAGCTTACATGCTCTCTACTACCTGGAGCAGCATCCTGGAGGGACGAGCGGACAGCGGGGGGCGTGGCTTGCCTGTCAGTTCTGACAGGTAGGTCACGCCCTCATAGCAACACCAGCTGAAAATGGCGCGTCACAGCAACATCCGTGACACTCTGACGAAGGCGGAAGTAGTCGCCGAAACATGTCAGATCACAAAGGAGAGATTCGGTCACGTACAGTCAACTGTGGTGTTTGTCATTGGAAACAATTTTTTTGTACCCAAAAAAATCATTCCGTGGAGGACATGCTACCGGAAACGTTCGTTACCATGGAATACTCAGGCCTAATACAGGCAAACAGGGCCACTGCAGATTCTGGTAATTTTGCATCAAACTAATGAACAACCCGGTCCCAATATTTGTGGACACAGTTACAAGTACAGTAAAGTCTCGTTATATCGATATCGGTTATATCGATAGTACCGCTTATTACGATACTATTTTCATTTCCCTTGCACGTTTCTAGTCTTTTTATGTATAATTAGTACCGTTTAGTACGATACCCGGTTATTATGATAGTCCGGTTATTACGGTGCTCCTTTTCATCCCCCGCCGGCCATTTTTGTTGTTTATATCGATATATCCGTCAACTTGGTCACGTGTCTTATTACGTGAGCCGCCATCGGTCGCGCCATTGGTCGACTTGGTCACATGAGCCGCCATCGGTCGCGCTATTGGTCGACTTGGCCGTGTGACTTTGTCACGTGACACGCCATTGGTCGCGCCATTGGTCAACTTGGTCACGTCTCTTGGTTACGTGTCACGACATCAGTCGCGCCATTGGTCGACTTGGTCAGGTGACTTGGTTACGTGCCCAGCACCCGTGTAGCAGAGCCATTTTCATTTTCAGACGCGAGCTCGTGTGTAGCAGACGAGATTGAAGTGTTTGTGTTAAAAGGTAAAAATGGGAAGCAGAAGAAGATTGATGACTTTTTTAAATTGTATACATAATACAGTAAGATGTAAGCGTTTCCCTGCAGTTTCCCTGTTGTGTTATGTACATGCCCACTGTACTGTATATGAATGCAATCGTTTTTTGCAACAATGTTTCTTGTTTTGTCTGCTGAAGCGCGATGATTTTGAAAATTATTAACATTCTATACTGTGTATTAAAGGACAGCCGATGTCACTTTTTATTCAAATGCAAATAAAAATGACTTCACGCCAAGACAAGACAACTTGCATTGCTTGTGAATCCAAACAATGGCTTCAGATTCGGATAATATGCTTTCTTGTTACACATCCAGTTATGAATATGTTTCAAATACACTGTAGTTCTGAAGATTAAAGCATACATGTTTACAATAATTAAAGAATTATATGTGCCATTTTGAGGCAACATTGGGGGAACATCTCTGACCCAAAAAAAGGGAGCTAATGGCCAGCTCCGTTTCTTCGGCTTTTGTTTAATGCAGTTCGGCGCAGGATCGGATATATCGATAGTCCCGGTTATATCGATATTTTTTTGGACTCCCTTGAATATCGATATAACGAGACTTTACTGTATTCCATTTCTCCTCCATCCATCCCATACGCACATGGGGGTTGAACGTCACCATGATGAAGCGTTATGCGCCGACCGTTGAGCGCAGGGTGCCAACTCAGTGGCCTGTGCACTCTGAAGCCTCAGAGCTATGTGGTTTTATGAAGGTATATAGCACAAGATGGCATCCGTTGCACTCATATGCTTGTTTGCAGCTCAACTGACATAGGTCCTGACACAAGATGGTCTTCTCTGCCTGCTTTGCCAAATTAAGGGACAGATGAGTCAATGCACCATGGAGGTTTTCACTTTACTTAAATGACTAGCGTTTCATCATCTTGGACAACACATGGAAAGGCAACGCAAAACGCTCACAGAAATGAGCCAGAAAACCGGGAGATGGGAAGCTGATGGCTCTTCAAATGCAAATCACCAAGAATGAACTCACGTTTCAGATAAACGTGGATAAATGAGTTTAAATTATCTTTAAAGTCACAATTGTTTCATCTTCATCTCCCCATCAGCTTGAAAAAAATCTTGCATTGATGGATATTATTAAAACATATAGTTTGTCTGCTTTATACCTGTACCTGTCTTTATTAAAATTGTTTATTATGTTCACTATATATTCACATATTCACTATGTGCTCAGCACTGCCACTGTACTAAACCCAGTTTTGCTCTTGCTTTCTTAGCAAATGAGTCTGCCCTGTAGCACATTTTGTACTTTAGGACCTGGGGCGTAGCACCTCTTCAATCCCACATAGCAATGTTAACCCACTCTGAGAAGAGACCATGTTAGTGTCCCGGTTGTGTGTTTGTTGTCCTTCACCTCTTTGTTCAAGTCATCTATCTGCGAGTATCCAAGGTTCTGCGGTGGTGGAGTAAACCATGTTCACATTGGGATGATAAGGTTCTGTTTTTGTGTCATAGTAATAATATGTTGGGCTGCTTGTGTTTATCAGGGTGTGTGAATTTTATTCATTCGTTCCCATCTGTCCTCCAGACCTTTTGTTTTTGGGGATGGTGGCAATCTGTGTAGAGTTAGACAATCTGCAAATTTGGCTGCGCTCTGCGAACAGATAGTTCGGAATGGCACAGCTGATAAACAAATTGCTTTGTCTTTCTGACTGATTCAGTGCGTTTTTTGCTATCATGATCTTGCATTCATAACTGTGCCTTAAAGGACAACGGACAAGTTGTGTCCATAATTTGTAAAATGGCTTCAAATGACTTCTACTGAGCGTATTTTACAAAGATTCCACCGCATATAGCTATATTTTATGTTTTAAGGCTTGCGCTGAATATTTCGGAAGTCTTGTTTTTGAGTTTGTGACGAGTCCGTACGTGACGTCACTGAAGGAACGCCCCTGACCGAAAAAAAAAGGACACATTTTAGCAGTCCTTCGATCATTTTCTGCCTCTTTTTTGGTGATACATTTCCCCCCAATAAAAATTGGCATATTTTTCCCCCTTTTTCTACTATGGGTTCTTCCTTTTATGATTCTTATGGTACTCCTCCTGGAGCCACAATCTTGATCTTGATCTCTCAAAGCTTGATCTTGGCAACCACGCTTTTAGCTGCAATTGGCATTAAATTTTCCCAATCTTTGCGGTGTCCTGCGCTGATCATCTGCCACCTCTCGCATCATCAACAATGAAATTTGAATAAAAAATAGCCATTGGATTCTTCTCAGGTATGCACACGAGACCTAAGTTATGTTACAGTTTCTCTTGGTATTCCAATTCCTGGGCTTCAGTTGTATTCCTGCATTCAGTGGGACCCTGATTCCATGACCCATCGGCAGTGTGGTATTGTGCCTCAATTGTGAAGCTTTTTCCAGAACCAAAAATTGTGTACTGACATAATGACGGAGGAATGACGGAATGCAAACTACTTAACATGTCAGTGGGGATGAACTTGATTACAAGGATCAAAAGGAATAGTATTCACGAGACAGAGGCAACACACTGTATGAACAACCGGTATTTGAGAGCACTTATTTTAGCAGAACTTCAAACATGAGGCTTCTTTGTGATGATTCTGTTGTTTTGTTGTTGTGTTTGTTACTGAGTTAATTAGGTTAAGTGTGTCGTACCTGACCAAGGTGGATTTTTTTTTTGCGGGGGAATGCATATTTTCAACAGAACAAAAGAATGATCATTGCTTAACCGACCGATTAATATTAAAAAATGTTAATCATGAGTAATGTACCCCCTCATGCATTCCAATTGCCATCAATCATACACAGTTGTATTTATTTATTTATTTATTTGCAGCCAGATTCCATTCCCCTTGAATAGTGGGGTGGGGGTTATCTGTTAATATATTGTAAATACAGTGATACCTCAGCTCACGAACTTAATTGGTTCCCAGAAAGTGTGTGTAAGGCGAAAAGTTCGTTATTTTTTTTCCCATAAAATACCATTATAAATTAAAATAATCCAAAAATAATCCGTTCCCAGGTCACGATGAAACATATTCTCCTAAATAAGCCTTAAAACTACACAAAATATACCTTATTTCATGTATAATATATGTTATTGTATTATAATTCAAGAAATAAACTGCACTATATAATAAAGTCGTTTTATTTACCTTTGTGATGGTCGTTTATGTAGTTGCCTCTTGATGATATCCGAGTGTAGTTGCCGTGCTTTCTCGACGATAATACCCTCACTCACACGATCCCCTGCTAGCTGCTTTTCATTAATCCAAATCAACAGAAGTTTTTCAACCTCTTCTATTGCCTGAGACCGTTGCTTCGACAACACAGAAACACCCTTAGCCACACGTAGCAATGGTCGACTTAGCGTACTGGTACCGGGACGCTAAGTCACACAAACGCACACTTTGTTTGTGTTTTTCAATGATCTCCTTCGTCTGCTTGACCGTAATTTTCTTTTGTCTCCTCTTCGGCTTAACACTAGCCTCTGGTGGGGTCTTTCAGTCCCATAATAACAAAAGTATCCTCAATAACAAACCACGTCCGCACTCAAACAAAAGGGGTGACGAAAACTAGTCCGCCATCCACAGTGGCACTGTGTGCTTTGGTTTGTCCACCGAAAATGAGTTTGTTTAATGTTCATGAGTCGAAAAGTTCGTGAGCTAAAGCGTTCGTAAGATGAGGTACAGACTCATGAAACATGAATATCTGAGACAGGAGCATTCATCAGTGCTGTGTTTTATTGTGTACTTTACTCAATAGCGTTGTCATCTGTAAGCATAAAGAGTATGCATTCATGACAAGTATCAGAAATGTTCATGGATATAGTCAATACAAGCAGGGGGACGGCAAGTGTTTTGTTTTTCAGTTCAATTGATTTGATAACTAGACCAGATGAGTGGTGTCAGCCCACGCGCCAATCAGTTATGCCTTTGGTGGCTCTTGCACTTCACCATCACTCCTCATTTGCCTGCCCATCCTCTGAGATGTTCTTCTGAAGTCTTTGTTATTCCCAAGGAGCATCTTTCCTACGCTGAGTTTATCTCGTGTATTGTTGAAGGAATTGGAAATAAACCCTGTTTTTTCCTGTTAAAAAAAGAACAAAATAATATATGGAACAGTTAAATCTCATTTCAAACTCCTCTGACGTGTCGATCCACTTGCAACGGAGAATGCTCAATGTAGTTCCTCTGCAATATGCCCTACAAAGAAGTTTGTCTCTCGGGCAGGCTGAATCACTTGAAACTTCGTCCTTGATTCCAACTACTTTTTTTCTAATCAGCCAGGGCTCTGGCACAGTCTTTTGGTGTTTTGAAGTTATATAAAGCGCATGTTCCTCAGAGTCCTCTGGTTTCCTCCCACATTTCAAAAACATGCATGGCAGGCAAATTGAGCACTCCAAATTATCCCTAGGTGTGAGTGTGAGAGTGACTGTTGTATGTCTTTGTGTGCCCTGCGATTGGCTGCCAACTAATACAGGGTGTCCCCCACCTAGTGCCCGAAGACGGCTGGGATAGGCTCCAGCAACCCCGGCGACTCCAATGAGGAATAAGTGGTACGGAAAATGTATGTATGGATAAAGAGCACAGAAAGTACATTGGTGACTTGTTCAGCAAAAGACAGAGGAATAGGTTGGGAAGAAAAATAATATGTACATTGCGAATAACTAGCTGTGAATAGACAGGAGCTCACACACTGCATTTGATTGTCAGATGGCAAATAAGACGTAATTGAACCACTTTGTCTTCCAACAATATGCTTGTAAACATCATTTAAAGTTCTAACACATTATTTCCTCTCCACTGCTATTACAGAGCATGGTGACTATCTGTTGAGTGATGATGGCTTCCTTTCAGAACAATTTTTGGGTAAGTGTCTCAATAATTATTTCAATATTTTGAATGCTATGTATTGTATACATAGCATTTCCTCCAGTCTTTTGTAGGCCAGCGAGCCACCTGTTTTTCTTCTACACTTGACAAGGCCAAGAGCGTTCCTCGTTTGCCACTTCGACAATATCAAAATGACTTGTGCCTTGCGATAAATTTACCTGCTGAGGTGGGAGACTCTTCCATATTTGCGTAACAAGGTCAGTTGGTTGCTGTCATAGAATCATGTGACTGGATCCCGCCTTTTGATTCGCAGAATGAAAATGTGTCAATTCCACCTCCTTTTCCCATCTTATCCGCACTAATTCACTGATTTAGGTTGTCATCACTTTTTCCTCATTCGTATCCATCGATAGACTTGTTTCCTTTTAGAGGGAGTATAAATAATTCCTGGATAATGTAAAATTGCACTTGCACTCTGGAAGCAATGATGCCGATATATACCTGCCACAGCAATTAGTATTGGTATTGGTATTTGTATTGGTATTTGTATTTGTATTTGCATTTATATTGGCATTGGCATCGGTATTGATATTATTATTATTATTATTAATATTATTATTTATATTATTATTAATAGTATTAGTATTCGTATTAATAGTATTATTATTAATATTATTATTAATATTAGTATCAGTATTATTATTATTATTATTATTATTATTATTATTATTATTATTATTATTATTATTATTATTATTATTATTATTATTAATACATTTAATTGACAAGCGCCTTTCGGAACACCCAAGGACACTTTACAATTAAAAGAACAATACACGTAAATGACAATACTGCCAGGAAGTCGCATGTTGGTTAGCTGCAAAATTGATATATTGATTGATTTCCAGCAGCTCCTGTGTTTTGCTTTTCTACTTTCATTTCTTTCATAACTTTGCTGCTGTGAAATGTAAATTTCTCCACTGCGAGACTACTAAAGGCAAATCCAATCCAATCCAATCCAAATATTTACAATCAGTTATTTAAACTCATCAAATGTCACGCCCACCACTTAGTGTTAAGGAACGATTCTTTGAATTGAATGGCTGATTGTCATTGGCGTTGCGGGAATCCTGGAGCCTTTCCTAGGTTTTAACATTATCTTTCATTTGCTTTGATCAATTTTCAGCACTACTTAGCAGTCTGAAGTCTGAGCAAATTCTCATTCGCCAGAAGCACTTGCCCTTTTGAGATTTTAGACTCAACTTTATTATTTAGTCTCCCGTTGGAGAAACTTGTCTTGGAGGACAGGTCCCCGTAACGCTACATGCATTGAACAATACAAACATACATACTTATCATGTATTGGACAGTAGAGGACAATACTCTACACACAATGAACAGTACATTACAGTCATATGCACACTCTACACCGCCCTCACGTCCTCCTGCTGGTCTCTCTGTCTTCCTCTAATTTTTCTTAATTAAGCTAATAAATAGCCTGTGGTATGAATGGGTTTTTTTATGAGTTTAATTTGCGGACAAGGGTCCTATACCTCTGTCCTAAGTGTTGAAGCTCGAATTAGGATTCTACAGAATCGTTCTGCACAATCTTGTTGGCCTGTTGAATGTCCTGGGGAGCAAGGGGCAGGGGCTGCCTGATTACCTTTTTTTACACATTCACTCCCCTCCCTGCTCTTCCTTCTCTCCCCTCAGTCTCTTTATTGTGATGGTAATGAGCTCCCTCGTGTGTACCAAGAATGGTTAATTTAATACGTTGACAATGGGCTAGGAAGGAGGGTTGTATAATTCACAAGTGAGTATCATTAAACTCAACTATTGCATTTTTATGATTTAATATTCTTTACATCCCCACACAGTTTGATCTAGTGCATTTGTTTCTACTAAAGACACACCTAAAACAGGTTGGATGGGGACTCTTGCAGGAGCGACTTGGGCACCGCTGAACTAGAACTAACTGCTATTGTCAAGGTTTTTATTTTTATTTTCCTTGCACCTGCGATGTTGATTTTACATTCCTATAGGTTCAAATGGGTAGAATATTATGAGGCACAACTGCAGGCTCTTTTGTCTGCCTCACAAATAACATCATGACACTTTCAATCAACCCCCTTGGATTGACCATCTGTGTTCATTGTTGTCAACAAAATCTTAAAAAGGAAGCTGTGCTCAAGCAACAGTGGATTAATCGCTTCCTACCATCTGATGTACACTTCAAATTCCTATAAAAACATCCAAATTGCATTAAATCACCATTACAAATTAATCATTGCACATAAAAAACCCTAGTTGATAGATAAATCAAAGTTGCACAGTTTAAATGGCGTACGTATGAAGGGAGTCAAAATCAACTTGTGACAGAAGAGTGATATAATCACACACAAATTGTTACGAGTCTTCAGTCATAAAGAGCAACGCAACCACACCTTGAGTTAATATTTGAATCTATTTGCCTTTTCAAATGTGCTGCGTTGCTTAATGTGGAAGTGCTTATGTGTGGAAGTGCATATTTCTTCTTTTTCAAATGTGCTTACTGTTAACAATCTTGAACACTGTATGTTCTGCCGACAGGCACTAGGGCAGTCATGGGCAAACTACGGCCCGCGGGCCACGTACGGCCCGTCAGACTTTTTAATCCGGCCCGCCGAACTTGTCCAAATTATAGTAAAAACTGACTCATGACAAAAAGCTAGCGGACACCAGGGCAGACAACTCTGAAAAGTTGCTGGCCGCATATTCCAGGTATCCGCGTAATAGTATGTAAATGCCATATCTTGCATATTCCTTGAGGCAAATGTATGAACTGCTAAGGGCTATTTTTCACGTTTGAAAGACATTTAATAAATTGGGTTGTAGTGTGCTCACTGTGCTGTGGTTTGCACACACTACATTTAATGCTTTAGGATATCCGGCCCAAACACTGCCTCCAAATGCTCCTGGCCTGGCCGGCCCCTCTGTCAAATTTTAGAACCCATTATGGCCCGCCAGTCAAAAAGTTTGCCCACCCCTGCACTAGGGCCTCGGGACAAGGCTGTCAAAGAGGACTGAGCAGTTGCTATGGAGTGTGTGTGTGTGGGGGGGGGGGGCTAAGTGGCAGCTCACCTGCAGTTGCTGTTGTGCGGGTCCGGTTCCAACAGCAGAAGCCCGCCAACTGCGTGAATTCTTAATATCTTCATCATTATCTTCAGCCTTTGACGAGTTCAAACAAACAATTCCACTTTTATGAAGGAAAAGCAACCCAAAAAGAAAACAACCAACACTATTTGGGAGTGTTTTGAGGCTATACTGCGTTATAGTTTGCCGACTTGTGTTTCCGTTTCTGACCTTGGATCCCCTACATGAGTCTGGAATATTGATAGATTAAGTTTGGACAAATAAGATGACCAATACTATTCGAAATAAATTAAGCTATAGTTGCCACATATATCTTTTATATGGACCCTCTCAGTCATAATTCTGTCAGGCTTAAATACAAAGTACAAATTACGAAATACAAAGTGCAAACAGTTTTTTTAAATTACTCTATGTGCAATCCTACATGCCCCCCCTCCATATTCCTTCTTGAATACTACTTCTGTGTGTGTGTGTGTGTGTGTGTGTGTGTGTGCGCGTGCGCCTAGGTTTGTGTGTGTGCGTCTGGTTTCAAGCCTTCCTTCCCATTCCAGACATTCCCCTGTTAACTGGGAATTGTTCTGTTCTTCTCCAACAGTTCAAATCAGCTTTTTAAAAACCTGTCTTATTTATGACACAAAACTGGGATTTGTAGTAAAATTGTGTAGGCCACTCCGTTGTGCCGCAACTATCAGTTAAATGTTGTGGGTGTTGATGTGTTCACTTTCAAATTTTGACAAGTATCAGTAAGATAGTTCTTTAAATAATTGTGTGTGTGTGTGTGTGCGTGTGTTTGTGTGTGTGTGCGTCTGTATGTGTATTTTTTTTTGAAGCAGTCGTCAAAACAATGAAAGTAAATACTTCTGATGGTTGCTTTTTTATGCAGTTGTACATTTCAGTTTTCTGACATTTTCTTTTGTGCGTAGAGTACTTTGTTTATCTTTTAACCCCCACCTTCCTCCCCACCCCTTTTAATTTTGCTACTGTAAATTGCAAATTTCCCCATTGTGGGACTATTAAAGGCATTCTGATTCTGATTCGCAAATTAATACTATATTATTGTCGAAATCCTCCTACTTAAAAAAACTGTCTTTATTCATTCGCAAACTATTCAGAAACAGACAATTCAAGATAGCACTGTAGAGCCACTTGATTTCTTCATAGCGCAGGGGTGGGCAAACTTTTTGACTCGCGGGCCGCATTGGGTTCTAAAATTTGACAGAGGGGCCGGGCCAGGAGCATTTGGAGGGAGTGTTTGGGCCGGAAATACTCCGAACAAGTTATGTCCATAATTTATAAAATCACTTCAAATGACTTCGACTGAGCGTATTTTACAAAGATTCCACAGCATATAGCTATAGTTTACGTTTTAAGACTTGCGCTGAATATATGAAGTCTTGTTTTCGAGTTGATGACGATCCCCATGTGACGTCACGTTTGGACCGCCCCTGACCGAGAAAGCGACATACAATGCATTTTGGGTACTTTGTTTGGTCTGAAAACTTCGTGTTAATCCGTGTTGATCCGTGTTGATGGCGAAATTAGAAGGAAAACACATAAATAACGCCATGGTGAATCGTTGTGTGTTGCACCAAGACAACTATTTGATATTCACTGACACAAATTCCCAGCTGACAAATCAGCCCATTTCCAACGGAGCTTGGGCGCAATCTTCTGCTTTTTCTGGGTGCTACATTGCTGTCATTGACGGCTTGAATTGATATGGGAGGACTCCTAGAATCAATTGCAAACATTTATGCTTTCCTCTTCAGAAGAACAAGAACAAGAAAACATCTTCTCCGAATCTGAAGCCATTGTTTTGATTCTCGAGCAAGGCACGACGTCTTGGCGTGACGTCACGAACAGAGGGGTGGGACCTTCTGAAACTGACCATTTCCGGATTCATTTTGAAGTCATTTTTATTGGTGTTTTTCATTTAACTAAAAATATCAGCCTGCCTGATTTGGGTATTTTAGATGCTATAAAACGTTTTTCTGATGTCAGTGGGAAACAAAAACAAAAAATGGTGCCGGTTGTCCTTTAAATGTAGTATGTACAAACCTCATAGCACAGTAAAAACACTACAACCCAATTTATTAACTGTCTTTCAAATGTGAAAAATATCCCTGATCAGTTAATAAATTTGTCTCAAGGAATATGCAAGATATGGCATTTATAGACTATTTTGCAGATACTTGGAGGAGGAAATGGAAATAGATTAAAATAACATATGCACTGTGATTTATCAAGATTGCGTCTGTTTTTAAGTTTCCATCGAAGGGGCAAAGAAATCAACATTTATTGAAAAATGGAATCACTTTCCACTTTACACAACGAAATATTCAAGCTCAATAATACCTACTTGTGTTAAATTCCGCCAAATCATAGATGGTTTGTCCTGACCGCGCGCTCAACAAACTCCTCACTGACGCTCTCGCCTTCACGCGCTAACAATACACGTGTACCGTCGCCGAGCACACAAACATAGACTACCTGCAGTTGAAATTTGCATACTCGGCTCGGCAGCCAATCAGAAGCCTGCTTCTTTCTTCCGGACTTTCGCAAGCGTTACACAGTCGTGCAATTGCATGTCATTTTCCAAAATAGATACACAGAACCTCAAACTAGAAGAAAGATTCAAAAGAAGCTAACAACATATGTGACGCTACAAAACGTAAATTTTCATTAAACCGTGACTGTAAAGTGTACGTGAGACTTATGAAAGGGGCTTAGTGGCTCGTAGGAATCAATGCAAACGTTGCATTGTGCACCACAATGACAATCGACTACTGTAGCAAAATTTACAGCCATGCGCATTTGCCGTAAATTAAGCAAGGTAGCATTTGTAGTTGGTGCATTCTTGATTAAAAAAAAAACTTTATACTTTGTGACAATGTTTCTTAATGGGATTGGTCTCATTTTGCTTCAAGTTGGGAAAAATGCGGCAGGCAACTTTTCAGTTATCTGCCCTGTTGTTCGCTAGCTTTTTGTCATGAGTTTTAGACACTGTTTGTACTATAATTTGGGCAAGTTCGGCGGGCCGGATTGAAAAGCCTAACGGGCCGTATGTGGCCCGCGGGCCGTAGTTTGCCCATGGCTGTCATAGCGCCATACTGATATGTTGTTAGCTATCGGAATTTTAACAATTTGTGTATTTGTGCCTTGACAGGGGGAGAAGAATGCAGGCTTTGATGTGCTTTACCACAACATGAAACATGGTCAGCTGGCAACAAAGGAACTCGCCGAGTTTGTACGTGAGAGGTAAAGTTAGATTTGTGAAAATCTATGAGGGAGGATACGCGAGTGATCTCTGCATGCATCTACTTCAAGTGGTTGAGGAGATTCTGCCCATGTGAAATTGTACAGCTGCCTTAAGCAGACCCACTTGGATTTCATGCTTTATCTTTAGAAGTTGTTCATGATTGATGGCTTCATGAAGCTGCTTTGTTGAGATGGTTGGATGAACACACTCATTGTGAAGATTTTTCAGAAAAGACCTACAGCACCAATGTTGTGTTGTTGCTGCCGTCTGTCAGTAGTGGTGATAGCTTATAACTCGATGCGCACACACACATACACAATTTGAGCATATGTCAAGAACAGCACCATGTGTGTGATTGTATTAAACTCAGTCCTCAGAAAGGATGACTTTTCCCCTTTGGATGTTTGAATGAATATTGTCACTTCATTGCTCCTGAAGGTCTGCAGATTTGTTCTTAAAGTTTAACGCACAGCCTTTCTACAGTACCATTGACCATTAATATTTACGGCATACAGTGCCTTGCAAAAGTATTCCGCCCCCTAGAATCTTGCAACTTTTTGCCACATTTCAGGCTTCAAAGATTTTTTTGTCAAGAATCAACAACAAGTGGGACACAATCGTGAAGTACAACATTTATTGGATAATTTAAACTTTTTTAACAAATAAAAAACTGAAAAGTGGGGCGTGCAATGTTAGTCGGCCCCTTCACATTCAGTGCAGCAAACTCACTCCAGAGGTTCAGTGAGGATCTCTGAATGATCCAATGTTGTCCTCACTGACTGATGATGATAAATAGAATCCCCCTGTGTGTAAACAAGTCTCCGTTTAAATGCATCTGCTCTGTGATAGTCTCAGGGTTCTGTTTGAAGTGCAGAGAGCATCATGAAAACCAAGGAACAGCAGGTCCGATATACTGTTGTGGAGAAGTTTTGGATACAAAAATATTTCACAAGCTTTAAACTTCTCAAGGAGCACTGTGCAAGCCATCATATTAAAATGGAAGGAGCATCAGAGCACAGCAAATCTACCAAGACCCGGCCATCCATCCAAACTTTCTTCTCAAACAAGAAGAGAGCTGTTCAGAGATGCAGCCAAGAGGCCCATGATCACTCTGGATGAACTGCTGTGATCTACAGCTGAGGTGGGAGAGTCTGTCCATAGGACAACAATCAGTCATACACTGCACAAATCTGCCCTTTATGGAAGAGTGGCAAGAAGAAAGCCATTTCTCAAAGATATCCATAAAAAGTCTCGTTTAACAGTTGTATTAAGTTCATCCTGTATACTTGATATATAACAGATACTTTTCTTACAGACAGTGTATTTTAGGTGCATATACTTTCACCTTCGTCAGAGTGTCACGAATGTTGTTGTGACGCACCTTTTTCAGCTGGTGTTACTATGAGGGAGTGACCTACGTGTCAGATCTGACAGGCAAGTCATGCCCCCCGCTGTCCGCTTGTCCCTCCAGGATGCTGCTCTAGGCATTTAAGCTCCCTCATCCCTGTTGATGGCCCTTGGTTCTCGCTTCCGGATTTCAATGGCTTCCCTGATCCAGCGCTGATGTTTGTACAAGTTTAAATTATCCAATATATACTGTTCCACTTCACGATTGTGTCCCACTTGTTGATTCTTCACCAAAATATACATTTTATATCTTTATGTTTGAAGCCTGAAATGTGGCTAAAGGTTGATGTTTGCATCAGCGCTGAATCAGGGAGGCCATTGAAACCTAAATTGAACTTTTTAGCCACAATGCAAAACGATATGTTTGGCGTAAAAGCAACCCAGCTCATCACCCTGAACACACCATCCCCACTGTCAAACATGGTGGTGGCAGCATCATGGTTTAGGCCTGCTTTTCTTCAGCAGGGACAGGGAAGATGGTTAAAATTGACGGGAAGATGGATGGAGCCAAATACAGGAACATTCTTGAAGAAAAACTGTTGGTATCTGCACAAGACTTGAGACTGGGAGGGAGATTTATCTTCTAACGGTACAATGTTCCAAAACATAAAGCTAAATCTACAGTGGAATGGTTAAAAAATAAATGTATTCAGGTTTTAGAATGGCCAAGTCAAAGTCCAGACCTGAATCCAATTGAGAATCTGTAGAAAGAGCTGAAGACTGCTGTTCACAAACACTCTCCATCCAACCTCACTGTGCTCGAGCTGTTTTGCAAGGAAGAATGGGCAAGAATGTCAGTCTCTCGATGTGCAAAACTGATAGAAACATACCCCAAGCGACTTGTAGCTGTAATTGAAGCAAAAGGTGGCGCTGCAAAGTATTAACGAAAGGGGGCCAAATAATATTGCATGCCCCACTTTTCAGTTTATTTGTTAAAAAAGTTTAAATTATCCAATAAATACTGTTCCATTTCACGATTGTGTGCCACTTATTGATTCTTGACCAAAAAATACATTTTATATGTTTATGTTTGAAGCCTGAAATGTGCCGAAAGGTTGCAGGATTCAAGGGGGCCGAATACTTTTGAAAGGCACTGTAGTTAGATTCGATTGGATTGCATTCACTTTTATTTGCTTGAAAGCTACATCTCCTGGATGCACTGGGACACATCATCAGTTATGTATCCTGGATTCATTGGGTGTTTCGGGTCTTGCAACATCAGACACCCTCATGCAGGCCACTCAAGTCCCGGCTTGTGTCCCAGCAGCAACCCACGGATCTGCCCTCTTCATCCACAACCACCTTGTGGGTTTCTCTGCTGCTTCACTAGCAGCCTGAATGGCCCTCTCCTTGGCCAGCCCTGTGATTCCCAGGCGGCCAAAGACTTTACAGAGGGAGCATCTCGCGAAGCCACGACAGCCAACTTCTATGGGCTCATAGAAAGTCCTTCATCCCCTTCCTCTGCACTTCTCCACTAGCTCCTGATACTTGGCCTTTTTTCTTTCATTGGCTTCCTCAAGGGCGGCCCGGTAGTTGAGTGGTTAGCACAACGGCTTCACAGTGCAGAGGTCGCCGGTTCGCGGCCCGGTCCGGCCTCCCTGTGTGGAGTTTGCGATTGGCTGGCAACCAATTCAGGGTGTCCCCCGCCTCGTGCCCGAAGACAGCTGAGATAGGCTCCAGCACCCCCCGCGACCCTAATGAGGAATAAGCGGTACGGAAAATGGATGGATGGATGGCTTCCTCAATCCGCTCTTCTCAGGGCACGGTGAGTTCCAGCATGATCAGGTGTTTTGAAGCCTCTGAGAGGATGATTATGTCTGACTGCAGCGATGTTGTTGCTATGTGCTGGAGAACCCTCAGTTGATTTCCCACGTCAACGTGGGGCTTCCAATCAGGGGCGTATGTGGAGGAGTTCTGTTGTTATCTTTGGACGTACACTGGGTCTCTCTCCAGCTTTGACGAAGGAGATGGCCTTCTTTGGTGCATGATGGTGTTTGCTTGAGCTGATGGCAGAGGCTATGCTCTCGGCAATTGCTTTGAGTACCTGATCGTGGCGCCAGCGATAGCGACCATCAGCCAGGAACTTTGGGCAGCTGCTGAGGAGATGTTCCAGGGAGCCTCTTCTGGAGCAAAGGGAGCAGGGGGATGTCTTGCTCTTCCCCCACAAATGGAGGATTGCTGGGCTAGGGAGGGAATCGTAGACTGCCGCTACGAGGAACCGGACGCAGTGGAGGTCTGCCTGCGTGATGTTCGACCAGGTGACGTGATGTTCGACCAAAGTGCCCTCCCATCTTCTCCATGCTCCCTGTTGCCGGAGTCCCAATGCCCTGCCCACTCGCTCTTCCTCCAGGCCTGCACGGACCTCCTCCTGGAGTAGATGTTGTCTTTCCTTGCCCCGAACCTGGCTGATTTGGGTCCTTGGGATGTAGTCCAAGCCTGCGCTCCCTGTTGCCACTGTCCCAACCAGTGCCTTTTGCCTTAGGCGTGACTCAGCCACCTTCTCTGCCTTCCACTTCCTGTCCTTACTTCAATGCCTGCTGATGACACCTTGCCATCCCGGGATTCTCTATACTGTAGGGCTTCTCTTGTGTGTGCCACCTTGAATTCTTCAGTAAGCCCACTGAAGGGCAACTGCAGGAAGTTGCTTGTCCCGTACAGGGCAGCGCTGTTGAGGCTGCAAGGAAAACCCAGCCATTTCCACAGTGGATAAATGTACATTTCACAGCAGCAAAATTATGAAAGGAAGAGGAAATGAAAGAAAGAAGTAGAAAAACAAAGTACAGGAGCTGTTGGAAAGGCAGCCACTTTTGTGGCGCCATCTTCAAGTCAAAAGAACAAAAATAAATACATAAATAACAAATAATATGACAGAGCAAAGACACAGTCAGTCATTCAATCTTAAGCACTTTCTGCACCCTCTTTGTTGCATGAAGCAGTTCTAAATGAAAGAGTCAGAGGATCAAAGCATCCTTTTCACCAGTGGATCGGGGACGTCATGGTGGAATGTGCAGGTCTACTACCAACTAAATGTTGAAAGCAAACACAAAGCTGTAGCATCCATTGATGAACAGAGATTGTCATTGTCTCATATCTGACCCTGTCTGTCCCACGTAAATCCGCTTCAACTCCAAGCTACGACAGCTCCACATACGCATCGGTGCTCTGCGCTCACGCTCCTCTCCTTCTCATTGAGTGCTCCTCAAGCCATGCATCCAGCCGCAGACTGTCCAACAGCACCGACCATTCCACTGAACAAAGCGGGGCTGTGAAAATGCTGCCCATTACAGGTGCAAAAAAGCACAATCGTCCCAGAGCTGTCAGCGCGACAGTCAAATGGCACCGACATTCCTCCCAATAAAAAATGGTGCTGACATAATCGTGCTGCCGAAAAGGCGCAACCGCTCAGCACAGTCTTCTCCTTGATGAATGTGATGGCCAAAAATGCTGAAAAACAATCCGTATGCGTTTTACACGACGCACCACAAGACAAAGTGACAAAATAAAACACAAAAACAGCAAAAAAAAGCAAGTCTCGTGAAAGCACTTGCTGCCTACTCGGGCGCCATCTTGGACTTTTTCTCGTTTACAGTATATTAGAATTTACCTAGCACTGACATTCTGTTTAATAAAATATGCATCTTCGATCGGACCTTATTTATGGTGTTGTGTGCCACTGCATTCTAACCTTAGTCAATAAGAGACAGGAATGATTAATGGACGATGATTCAGATGGACCTTTGCACCTCAGATGTGCACAATGTATATGCACATGGTGCAGAGTGTTTCGAGCTGAATTGTGCTACCATGTTCGGATTTTCATGACTATATTTAAATAAGAGTCATCCTGTGTTATTCTGCTGATGTTTTTTTCTTCCAGAGCTGCCATAGAAGAAACCTACTCCAAATCCATGGGCAAACTGGCTAAAATGGTCAGCAATGGAAGCACTCAAAGGTGAGTAGTCACATGAACCAATGAGAGCCAATAAATTGTGTCATTGGAAATGTGTTGATCCTTTATTATAAATACTGTAGTGCCATGGCACCATATAAGTTATGGATGAGTACCATCTGCACAACCAAATGTTCACAGCTTGTCCTTTTTTTATTTGATGATTATTTATCATCCAAGCACTAACATCAACTTGTCAAATTCATGATATATTATTATTTTATGCAGGAAAACATTTGTCCATCCTTTCAAAGTGAAGGAGCTGTCTTGCCTTACTTAAACAATACTTATAAATACAGAAGTGGATAGATTTTAATTTCTTGGCCCATATTAAACCTCTGAAGATGAAGGACACTGATTCGTTGTGGCGACCCCTGAAGGGTAAAGCCGAAAGGAAAAGAAGATATGTTCATAAATCATTTCAATGTCGCAGTCAAAAGTCAACGCACTTTGACCAAAGCAATATGACATGTAGCCTTTCTGGAATGTCTGAATTCCTTCTGATTTGCATTGTGTTACTGAGCGTTTTTTTCCCCCTCCAGGACGTTTGCACCCATGTGGGACGTGTTCAGGGTGTCTTCTGACAAACTGGCCCTCTGCCATCTTGAGCTCATGAGAAAGATGAATGATCTAATTCGGGACATCAACAAGTATGGTGATGAGCAGGTCAAAATTCACCGCAAGGTATATTGTTTGTTGTTTGTTCTCTCATTGTAAAAAGAAGAGAAAGAGATTACTATATATTATTTTTTTGTGTGTAATTCAGACAAAGGAGGAAATGGTGGGGACCGTGGAGGCCGTGCAGGCACTGCAAGTTCAGAGTGGGCACCTTCTGAAGTCCAAAGAGGGTTACCATGCCAAATGTTTAGAGCTGGAGCGGCTCAGGAAGGAGGGAGCCCCACAGAAAGAACAGGAAAAAGTTAGTTCCTACTTTTTTGTGTTTAATCACCTGTAATGGATGGAGAGATGGATGGACGGACAGATGGATAGATAGATGGATGGATATTCTAACTGATAACATTATGTGCCCTGCGACTGCCTTTTGGCTCAAGTGACCTGGGATCGGCTCCAACAGCCTCCCGTGACTCATTCAGGATAAGTGGATGTGTTGAAGATGGATGGATAACATTGATATTGAAAGAATTCACAAATCCATCTTTTTTTCCCTCATTAATTACAATATGAGGTCATTTCTCTCTTACCAGGCGGAGCTAAAGTCAAAGAAAGCGGCAGAGTCATTTGCACTATGCATTGAAAAGCACAATCGAGTGGGAGGAGAGTTTGAAGAGAAGATGAACGAATCTGCTCAGGTCAGCTTGGATTCCAGGACCCTTTTAATTGTTTTTTTGTCCACCACTTTACATTTACAATCTTAATAACATTATGGTCTCCTGACAACATGGTCTCCTGACATCTTAGTCAACATTGTGCCATTGCCCCTCCACCCACCAGAAAAATAAACTTAAACCCATCTAATCATACTTGTTATCTTAATAACTACCTCCACACTGTCATGGTTACTGCCGCTCTCTCCATGGAGATAATCAACAAAACTTAATGACTGTGTCTTTGTTTTATGTTGTTTTAAGAAACATTGTTTACATGTATCTCATATAAAGCTTGTTGGAAAACCTTTGAGAATAAATTGAGTATCTGCAAATAACTCGTGAATGGGGTTTTCAACACATTCAGCAAAAATTAAAATGGTCAGATGGTTCTGGAGGTATAATAATGATAATTTTACAGAGTGATTATTTATACTGCCAAATACTAAATATTTATTCCTGCAGGAGTCGTTTTATATGTAAGTAGGTATTTCCTTGTAGATTCATACCTGTCAACCTGTATGTTTTTGCCGTACAAAGTACATTATGCATTTTAAGACGTGTACGACATGCAAGAAATCGCAAGAAATGTACAAGAAAAACGAAAATTTGTCAATTATGGGTACCATCCGGTATACACCGACTATCACGAAACAGCAAATTAATCAAGTGAAATGAGCTTACCGCGTTTTTTTTTCGTTGTTTTCGTTGCAAACGAAGTGAGCGGTTTGATGCTACTGTGCGTATGCATCTGCCGCCTGGGGATTTCCCATTGCATCATTCATCATGTAATTTCATCATTTATTAAGAATATGTACAGAATGATATAACGAAACACATGTACAATATAACATGTTAAACTACATAAACATGTTTGGAAAAAAAAAATTGGTGTATGATTATTTTGTATTTTGTAAGGGAAAATACGACGGTTTGTAAGGTTATGGAGCCGTGGAGGTTGACAGGTATGCAGATTTGAGTTACTTCCGGGTTGAGTGAACGCTGGCCCGTGTAGCTGCCGCCGCTCACCCACAGCAAAACTTGTTCTGTGACTGTAAAGTGACCTTGAGAGTTTAGAAAGGCGCTTAGAAATGAAATGTATTATTATTATTATTATTATTATATAATGTTTTGTTTTTCCCACAGCTCCTATATTATAGTTCATATCTTTATAAGCTATTGTTTCTGTGGAATTTTTGATTCGATTTTTTTTTAATTTTAGTAATTGCTCCACATACAGCACTGCATACAAATGCAGCAATGGCTGTTTGAAAGTGCTCGATAAATACAGTTGAGTTGAGAGGAAAAAAAGACTAATTGTGTGTATGTATGGCTATGTGTTCATGTAGAGGTTTCAGGAAATTGAAGAGGCCCATTTGCAACAGATGAAGCAGTTAATTAAAGGTTATTCCCACTCCATAGAAGATACTCATGTACAAGTTGGGCAGGTATGTTTGACTCCTCACTAAAAGACACATTTAGGCGTGCAATATTTTGGACTGCCGGTTATGTCTCTGCCTCAATATCAAACCCAGTTTTCCATATAACGTTTGCATATTTTGTAACATAATGATCATTTTCCTTCTCTGCTGCAGGTACATGAGGAATTCAAGCAAAATGTAGAAAACATTGGCATCAGTAACCTTATCCAGAAATTTGCTGAACTAAAAGGCACCGGAAAGGAGAGGCCAGGTAATTGACTCACTCAGATAAAGTTCGGAAGACCATATTATGAAGATGACAAAATATTTCAGACTAGAAAATGTAATGCGGGGGGTAAATGTGTGCTTCTGTGTAGTTCAAATACAAGAATTTAAACAGCGTGTGCTACAGTGTATATGAACTGTGCCTGGCAAGGGCATATCAAATAAACGGATTTGTGTGTGTTTGTATGTGCGTGTGCGTGTGCGTGTGCGCGTGCGTGTGCGCGTGTGTGTGTGTGTGTGTGTGTGTGTGTGTGTGCGCGTACGTGTGTGTGTGTGCATGGCGCGCTGCAGCTGTAGTTGGTTTTGAGGAGTATATAACAGGAACAGCACCCGAGGGTGGGAAGAAGAGTCGGGCAAAAGCCTTCAGGATCCCTGGATTGGGCAAGAGGGACAAAGAGCCAGACTCCACGTAAGCGCGCGCACACACGCACACACACACACACACACACACACACACACACACACACACACACACACACACACACACACACACACACACACACACACACACACACCTTGTCCTGATCTTTTGTGTTTGATGGGATGTATATTTTTTTGCTGCTGGCTTCAATTTATTTTACTGAATAATTAAAACGTATTGATTCCCAATAATCTTTTTCTTTTACAGGGATTCAGCAGTGACAGAGATACCGGTTAGTATTCCACCTTACTCACAGCAACCTCAGCAATTCCTAGTGACGATAATATCAATCTAATTTCAGTGCAAAACTCTCATTCTTTTCTGGCAGGGCAACTCAAATGATGAGGGTGGGGGGTGCACAATTTTTCATCAGTACTACTCTGCGGTCACATAGAAAGAGGCATGCTCTTCCTAACCAGACGCATGACAAAACTACTCTGTATTTAAATGCAGACAACATATCTTTATATATTTCATGCCACTTCATATAAAGTGGCATCCTAAATACTTTAGGATGCCACACAAACGCCCACCCTTTCTGTTTAATAATGAGGTGAAATGATGTGCACCTGAATGTAGTTCCTTTGCACCTAAACATAGATCATCATCATCATCATCTTTATTGCCAAGTATGTAGAGCACGCCAGGAATTTGTTTCTAGTAGAACATACTGCACTAGTATCATCATCAAAAAAATTGCAAAGAGGCTTTATACAGTTCTATTTGGGTTACTGTTTAAAGAGTTAATGGCTTGGGGGAAGAAGCTGTTTAAATGTCTGCTGCATTTGGTGCACATGGATGACAATGACTGTTTGCCCAAAAAGTGAAACAATGTGTAGCTAGTAGTCAATAGTGGAAAGAAAAAAGGTGCAGGCATATTGCAATTTGAGACTCGCTTGTGACTTCCTCATCTGTGACTTCATACCACCATTGCCTGATTCTATTTATGTCAAACTTTTCTAAAGTTTCAATGAATTGTCTGTGTTGCAGAATTCACCCTTTGATGTAGATGATGAAGGATTTGTCATCCGAGCTGACAGCACTCAAAATGATATCCTTTTTTCCCCCCTTTAAACACGACCGTAATTCCTACACGCAATGAACTAAGAATATAGGTTAGTTTTTTTTCTTTATTAGAAATCTGCCACCGGGGTGAAAGAGACAATAACTACTTTTGTGAATTCTAGGAGTAATTTTTTCTCTGTGTAATGTGTATTTGAACAAAAATGTATATTCATTTTGAATTTTATTTTAGTTGCTTTTTTAGCAGATGAGATCAAGTTCAGTGTCATTTTGTTTGTATTTTCATTGTACTCTATGTATATAGGTATCACAGTGATAAACTGTTGACAACATTCACATAGTGCAAAGGTTGTGGGTTCAAATCCGACCTAGTGACCAGCTTCGGGTGTTGCTTTAGTCTCGCTCCAAGTCAGCTGCGATTGGCTCCAGCACACCTGTAGCCATCATGAGAATAATCAGTCCAGAGAATGGACGAATGATGAATATGAGGCTGAGAGACAGTATTAATTGGGAGTACCGTGTTTTCCGCTGTATAAGGCGCACCCAAAAGCCTTGATTTTCTTCAAAAGATAACCTTGCGCCTTATACTCAGGTGTGCCTTATAAACCGGAAAATATGGTAAAAGTAACCACAAGATGTGATTCCCTGTATGTATATGCTGAGATAGCAAAGAGAATCACATCTTGTGGTTACTTTTACCTTATTTTCTGGCGTATAAGGCAGACCCCCAATGAATGGTGTATTTTCCAAACTTTTTCCACATATAAGGCGCACCGGAGTATAAGCTTCCTTCAATGAATGACAAAGGTTTTTCCAAATATAATATATGAATATATAAAAGTTTTCCAAATATAAGGCACACCACATTCTCACGTAGAGGCAGCGCCTATGCACTACTTCTTCTCCAGGGGAAAATGGAGTCATGGCTGCAACAGTAGTTGCGAGACCTGTTGTGGCTTCATATTACTTCACATATAATAAGGCAGACCTGCATCCAAGGCGCAGGGTCATCTTTTGAAGAAAATCAAGTATTTTGGGTGCGCCTCATAAACTGGAAAATACACTTCTTCTGTGTTTAGGATTCCAATGTTGTCTTCAGCATTTCTGTTTTTGCCTGTTCTTCTAATAATAATAATAATAATACATTTCATTTATAAGCGCCTTTCAAAACTCTCAAGGTCACTGTCACAGGATAAGTTTTTCTGTGGGTGAGCAACAGCAGCCACACGAGCCAGCGTTCACTCAACCCGGAAGTAACTCAAATAGATAGAAGCTAGCTAGCCAATTAATAGCCAATACAATAGATAGCTAATTGATAGACAGCTATCGGGGTAGCCGTATAACTTGTAGTTATATATATACAGTACACGTGAAGCCCTCTGTAAAAGAATCAAAAATAATAATCATAAAACAAGAAAAGCGTTTAAGAAATTAAGAATTGTAAATTATATATTGCTTTTGAATTGTAGTTATAGCAAAACAAACAACAAAGAAACAACAAAAACCCAAAATGAAACAGTTCTGGATAAATATGATGCTACCCATGACTTAATATTTTGTAGCACAAGCTATTGAAATAATCGCTTCAATCATGCAATTTTTCTAACTTTTGCAGAACTAATTCAGGAATGGCACTTGTGTGAATGTCTGCAATTAGGTTCCTCTCAACAGGTATTTTGGCACTCTTCATGAGCAAATTGTCGTCTCAAATCTGTGAAATGTACTCTTTTTTTTCACATGGCATGTTAACTGCAAGCCATGTTTTTGCATGCTTCACATCCTTCCACAGATGTTCGATAGGATGTAGATCAGGGCTCATAGAAGGCTATCAGTACTTCAACACAGTCCCATTTTTACTTTCTGCCACGATTGAGTGTTTTTAGCTATAATTTGAAAGGAGACCAAACTTTTTTGAAACCGCAGATGGCAGCACATTTCTCTCTGCGTTGATCGTCTTGCGATTTCATTGTACCCTTCACAGATTTATGTAACACACCCAGAACATTACAGAGCCTCCTTCATGTTTCACAGTAGGGACAGTGTTCTACTCTTGGTATGCTTCATTTATCTGTCTGGGAACGTACAGATAATATGCGTTGCCAAAGAGTTCCAGTTTTGTGTCATCTGTCCATAGGACATTAACTTTGTGGACTTGTTATTACATAATATGTAATTTGGAAATTTTAGTGTGATTTATTTTCAACTCTGGTGTCCTTGTTCACCTTGACTGATGTGACCTTGGAGTTCACCCTTAATTTCTTTGCAAAGAAATTCTGATTTGTATTAGCTGCCTCTTTCCTCTTTCCTTCTGGAGCCACTCCCTGCAAGGTTGGCTGTAGTCCCGTGGATCTAAAGTTTCTGAATAATATGTGGACTTTTTGTCGCAGGAACATCAGGTTGCTGAAAGATGGTCTTATAACATTTACCTTTTGTGTACTTGTCTATAGTTTTATTTTTCTAATCTTCAACAGGTTTGAAGAGATGCTAATTAGATGACACACTTTGGTTGAATGTGTGCCTATTGTCTTTTGCAGGGTTATAATCATTTTTGTCCAGGCCTGTTTCATTAAGTGTTTTTTTTCCTTTACTTACTTTACTTGACTTGTGTTGAACCACATTTGAAAATTAATAATATTCTTACCGTATTTTCTGGTGTATAAGGCCGATCCAAAAGCCTTCATTTTCTGCAAGACATCCTACACCTTATACGCTGGTGCGCCTTATATGTTAACTAATATTAAGCCACAACAGGTCTCGCAATTACTGTTAGCAGCCACCAACTCAATTTCCCCTTGTAGAAGTAGTGCGTAACCCCAGCTTCTACTGTAGCGCCTTGTAATGTGGCGTGCCTTATATTTGGAAACCTTTTATATATTTATATATTATATTTGGAACATTTTTTTATATTTATGTTTATACAATTTAGTAAGAAAACATTTTTCATTCATTGAAGGTGTGCCTTATAGTTCGGTGCGCCTTATATATGGAAAATTTTAGATAATACACCATTCATTGTGGGTGCACCTTATCCTCAGTTGCACCTTCTACACTGGAAAATACAGTATTTTGTTGTTCATTATTTTTCTTTCATGAGCAGTTTCATATCAACAGGGTATCAACAATTTTCTTCATGTGAATTTGCTGAATTTTCTTACAGGCACCTATACCCCTACTTTGCATTAAAATAAAATTCACAGCACAGGATGTGGTGTGACATCAGAATCATTTTAGTCAAACTAAAGTATCCCACGTGTCTTAGATATTACACAATCATGACTCTCACATCACGCACAAACAAACACACACACACACACACACACACACACACAAAAAGCTGTATTCACTTAATTAAACTTCATCTGACTGCGCCAACTGGTGTGCTGATAGAAACATCTTAAATGGAGTGCAATTAATGGTAAGGGTGTTTAAGCAAATGGTGCCATTGATTGCCTCATTGATTGTTGAGTGACATAATTGCTTAAATCTATATTCTAATGAACTCAAATGAATGCGTGCATTATTAGCGACTTTAAATCTAGATGAGAAATTCAAGATGAACTGCTTCACGCAAGCAGTGAATCCCCTCCATGTCTAAACTAAAACTGACTCATGCCCGGGGCGTCACTTTTTGTTTATCATTGCTAACGCTGCCTTGTCCTGACAGCCTCAAGATAACAACTCCCGTCTTTGTCACTGCCCTTTTCTCATTAGACACAGTACAACCTTATGTGACAAGGAGTGAACACAGTGACAGGAACTGTTTGGTACATTGGTAAATAAAAAAAAACAGTCTGATAAAGCCTCTGATGTGCAATTGTCTCGGTTAGTCATATTTGCTTGTTTTATGAACTTTCTTTATTCCTTTAGGCTCAGATTTAATCAAATTTGCCCAAAATCAATTTTTTTTTCTTCTCTCCAAAGACTGTCCGGAAATGAGAACGTGAGCTATAAAAACTTAGATGAAAACATGTAGTTTTTACAATTGCCATCTGCTAAGCGGTTTGTATCAGTGGTTTGTGGATGCTATCAGATTATTATTATTCCCCCCATTACCTGCACCAAACAAGATCACAGAATGTGTCATAATGCTTTTCCTTGACTCTTTCTTGTCACGATGCTCTAAAGAGAAGGACACACATTTCTACTCCAGTGACTCCGACTTTGATGATGAGGAACCCAAAAAGTTTCAAATCCAGATCAGACCTGTGGCCAACCGCAACTGTGCCGTTGCTTGTGAGAAGGAGCTGAAAGCTACTGTTGGAACTCTTACCCTGCCACCCAACAAAGGGGTATAGTATGCATTGATGGTCTTGAAGGGTTATAATGTCTTTGATAAGAGAATGAGCCTATAACTCAAAGGGGGTATTAATCCAAACCTTGCAAAATGTTAAAGTAAGGTTTTTGATCTTTGACAACAGTACTGTAGAAGCACTGGGCAACTAAATTGTGTCCTTTTCTTCTTGTCTTACAGGGAAATGTCAAAAGGCATCTTTCACGTAAGTTTTTGTTTGTTTGCTTTATTCTTGTTCCATTTTGCCTGAGGAAAATGTGAACTTTTTGAAATACAGTACTAGTAAAAATAATTACACCGGATCTAGTTATATGAAAGACATTATTATTACTTATAATGAGACAACTTTTTTTGGTAAGAATTTGTATTGTACAGAAACATTTCAAATTTCAATAAAGTGGCAAAGACTGAATTTAGCTCAACACTGTAAATAGGCGAAATAATTAATCTCGCTGAATGCCCAATGCGAAGTATTTGATTCCCTATCCCAAATTGCAGTCTTATACGATTTGAAAATTATACACCACTAGATTGCGACGGCAATTTTAATTTACCATATTTTCCAATGTATAAAGTGCACTAGTATCTCAGACATATTCCAACGAATGGTGTATTTTCAAACCTTTTCTACATACAAGGCGCACTTTCAATGAATGAAGAAAAGTTTTCCAAATATAATACAGTAAAGTCTCGTTATATCGATATTCAAGGGAGTCCGAAAAAATATCGATATAACCGGGACTATCGATATATCCGACCCTGTTTGCATGTAATTTTCTCCGTGCGTGCATAGAAATAGTATCGATATAACCGGGACTATCGATATATCCGATATCGATATAACGAGACTTTACTGTATGTAAATATAGAAAAGATTCCCAAATATGAGGCACACCACATTATAAGGCGCGATAGGAGAGGCTGAGGTTATGTTTTATATATCCCAGAATAGACCGTACACTCCTTCTACGAATGGGGAATGCAGTCGGTGGCTGCTGACAGTAGTTGTGAGATCTGTTGCGGCTCAATATTACTTCACCTATAAGGTGCACCTACGTATAAGGCGCAGGGTCAACTTTTGAATAAAATAAAGGCTATTGTGTGTGTGCGCCTTACACATCGGAAATTACGGTAATTGTTCAGCTCTGAAGATTCAGCCTTCTATGTTGTGTAGTTGATCCAGATTTAAATACCCGCAATGAAAGCCACTAACTTTAAATAAAATGTTTGCAGTCTTGAGAAAAAAAAATACTCACGGTTCCAATATGTTTTGGTGGAGGGTGTGTGTCAAAGGTTAGATAACACGGTCCTGCAAACTTGGACTATTCTGAATGTGTCTTGACAGGAAACTCGAGCACAGGTGGACGTACCGATGATGAAGGCACTTCCCCGAAAGGTTTTTTTTGCTTTTTTTCCTGTTTCTCTGTTCTGTATTTTATTGCCAGCTTTCTCCACTAGGCCAAGGGAATAAATCGCATGGAAAATCCGAACAGCTAAATTATTGTACTCCGTTAAATATGTGCCTATGTACTGAATCTACTTGTACAATGTTTTAAAACTGCAACTTTTAATCTTTTGAAAACGATTTCACTGACTGAAAAAGTACACTTGAATTGAGAAGAATAGTGTATTCTGATAAAGACTGCAAGTACATGTTTTATTGTGTCGTTAAATGCAGGACTGCAACCATACGAACGTTTTAATACTTTTTTTTTTTTCAATTAATCAATCTGATTGAAAAGAGTTTTTTTAAATCCAATCCAAACTGCACATATGAAATTGGAAGCTCTTTTACGGTGGCTCAAAAATAGTCCAACATTGCTTTCTCTAAGGGGTTAATTCACACTGTAGTTGAAATTGACTGATGAGAAAGACCGATTAAAAACATTGCTGTGCTATAATTCCAATGGTGTAATTCATTGCCAAAACACATTGATTTTCTCCCTTTTTTTATTGCCACCTATTATCCTTGATGTCATTGCCTTTTTATCGAGCTTCTTCGTCTTTATTAAGCTCGTCAAATTGCTTGTTCTGTAGCCACAAGGGGACACAAGCCAGTGTCTTATTGTGCCGGTCCCGATCCCGGATAAATACAGAGGGTTGTGTCAGGAAGGGCATCCGACGTAGAAAGCTTGGCCAAAACAAACATGCGGATCAAACCTCTGAAGATGGAGGACTCTGATTCGCTGTGGCGACTCCTGAAGGGAAAAGCCGAAAGGAAAAGAAGAAGTGTATCTTGATTATTTTAAATTACTGTGTTAGTTGTACGCTAAATCTCATCTATGGCGATGAGTTTTAGGAGCCAACTGGCTGACCTTGCATGGACAACCTTCCAGTCGTCAAAACCGCCTCCTGCTTTCATGCCCAGATATATTTTCTGAGCAACAGTACTACCCGGCTGCCAACAGCTTTGTCTGCAGTTTGAGATTTCACAAACCTGCTGGCCCCCCGTAGCAGAGTTCATGCAAATCAAGGGGTGACGAGATAAATGATGATGCAATGTTGACAATCGTGATGGTGGCAATAGTTACGGTTGAGGATTAGTGATGTGGCTAATCAATTGTTTCTTTAATGGGTAACAGCAGTCGCTGTTCCTGAATGTCTTCTCTGTGACTTCTTGTCACCCCGTCTGTACTCTAAACTTTTTTGCTTCTGAGTCACATATTGTGTTCGACTTATAGATGGTGACCAAGAGGGTCTGCGCAGGTCAACTTCCAGTCCTGATCCCAGCAGGTGAGAATTTGTAACCCTTTTATCGCCACATTGTGCGAACATGCACACAACTGGAGAATGTGTTTTCTGGGCCCTCGTGGGTTTTCTCCGGGTCCTCCGGTTTCCTCCCACACTCCAAAAACATGCATGGCAAGCAGATTGTCCACTTCAAATTGTCCCTCGGTGTGAGTGTGAGAGTGTCTGTTGTACGTCTTTGTGTGCCCTGCGATTGGCTGGCAACCAATTCAGAGTGTCCCCCGCCTCGTGCCCGAAGCCAGCTGAGATAGGCTCCAGCACCCCCCGCGACCCTAATGAGGAATAAGCGGTACGGAAAATGGATGGATGGTGTTTGCTGGCCACTGAAAATAATATTACAGTACCCAAGGTCTCATCTTGTGAACATCACGAGGTCTCATCTTATGAACCTCATGACCAATCCCTGAAAACAGTTTAGCCATGACCATTGTTACTTGAGCCCCGAGCAACTATGATGTCATTTTCGGTAGACACCACTCAATATTGATACAGATGGGTGAATTTTCTCCACAAGTGCAATACTAATTACAATACCATTGTTTTGAACAGACTATATCCTTGTAAAGACAATTTTGACTTATTAGAGTCTCAATCTTTTCAGAGGCTCAATCTTTTAAACCACAGGTGTCAAACTCAAGGACCGGGGGCCAAATCTGGCTCGCCATACCATTTTATTCGGCCCACGAAAGCAAATCAAACTCCACGATGCTTGATCGAGTCCGAACCATAATTTCAAATTGTCCAATGTAAACCACAATAACAGTCATTATTATTGACTTCAGATTTAAAACTAGTTATTCATTAATTTCTTGTGCGTTTTCTGTGTGATAAGTGGTAATGAGTTCTCATGGTTTCCCCAAATTCACAGCGGCACTCGAGAGCAAACCTTCACTACAATGTGGCCCGCGGAAAACAATTAGTTTGACACCCCTGTTTTAAACCAAGACCAACTGCTGCCGTAATGATTTTCTTTTTAACAGGTTGGGTTCTACAGCATCAGGTTCCGACAGTCTCTTTGGACCACCTCTTGAAACAGCTTTCAAGTTCAAAAGCTTTAGTGGTCGCGAGCAGCTCCAACCACAGAGATCCTTTGGTGCCTCTGACTGTAAGAGAAACATTAAATGTATTTGCTATTACCTGGAAGACTACGTACCCATTGTGTGGCACATGAACTGCTGTCTTTTCAAACGCCAGATACGGCCTTCTCATCAGACTCTTCATCACCGGAGAACATAGAAGATTCTGGTTTAGACTCACCGTCCCTTCAGCCGCTTGGCCCCTCCCCTGAGCCCATGGGCTGGGCGGCTTGGCCTCCTATTTCACAAGGCAAAGAACAGCCACGAGGGCAATCTGCTGACCCATTCCTCTCAGTCTTTCGTGACCCCTCCCCTGCTCCAAGTCCTCATCCTCAGGATGACCCCGTGACCGGCTGGTCTATGGGCTCTTCGCGTTCCTCTCGACTCCCATCAGACATGGACACCTCTTCTTGCACGCGCTTCCCTGCTTTCCAGCAATCTTTCCCGTCTTCGGAGATGGAGTCAACGGTGTGGAACTGCAGACATTTGCCCGACGATCCCTTCTTTGCTCCTTCTGACATGAATATCACACCGGAGACCTTAAAACTGGCTGACGCCTGGCCACGCCAGCCTTCATGCCCACCCAAGGAAGGGCGGGGGATGGAGGTTCGAGGAGACCCGTTCTCCATCCCCGGTAGCGACACCGCGACACTCCCGCCCCCGTCCTCCACCTCTTCCTCATCCACCTCATCCAATCGTAAAAACAGAGACAGAAAACGAGACCGAAGCCTTCCACCGCCCGTTTCTTCCGATGACCCCTTTGCAATCACCATGATTGGCAGTCCCACCCACCAGTCATCACTGACTGCAGCAGGAGGAATAATCCCACGTAGCATTAGCAGCGGCACCAACAATAATAGACTCCCATTCGATAACGTCTCGGGATCTTTTGCACAAGTCCAACCGAAGAAAGATCTTGCGCAATGGAATTCTGTACATAACCCGTTCAGCGAGGGACATGTAGGACAGCCAAGCGCTTCCAAACCAAGTGATGGAGGTGTTGGAAGAGGAGCTTCTGGAGCAGGGAGAAGAAAACAACGATCATCAGAGAGCGAACCTCGCAGAAACGCCCCTCCCCTCACAAGACATTCTGGCCCGCAGGAGGATCTTTGTTTCTCCACTGACAAAGACCAAGACTGTCTCGACCTCAATAACCCTTTGCCAAGTAGTAGCATCTCTCACAAGGGTATGGACTTCAGGGAACTTTAGCAAATACGTTAACTTCCAGTGACAATTAACTCATTCACTGCCAGACGATGTGCAAAAATGTGTCCACTCCAGTGCCAGGGTTTTTGTCATTTTCACGCAAATTGCAGGACCCACAGAAGATTGAGTTTTAGGATTACACAAACATTCAATGTAGCTTACAAAACCTTAGACTATCTTCTTTCATCAGAAAAAAGAGTTAATTCCGAAATTATATGGGTCTGGAGTTATCTGAGCTTGAAATGGGGGCGGCTATACAAAATAGAACACATTTATTTACTTAGCATATGGATAGAAGACAAATGCTGCCCCCTCATGAAAGGGAAAAAACATTGTCAAAGGTCTGACCAACACTCTGTCGGCACCTCGCACAAGAAAAACAAAAACACAAACAAATTTGGGAATGGCGCTCCACGTCACACTTTTCAATTTCCAAATCAATTTGGGAAAGGCAGCGAATGAGTTAAGCAAAACCACACTATTTTTAACATTGAAAAAGCAATTTGTACTCCAGTTTTGATGTATGATTGACCCTCCGTGTGTCTGTAAGGTACCAAACACAACTTTCGACACCAATCGGCTGATGTGGTCACAGCTGCGCTTTCCAGGGCAAACAGGACCAAGAGGACTTCAGGTCAACTCGGTGGCACTGACAGGGTAAGTGTGCCGCTTCTTTTGTCAATAGAATGTACCATTTAGTTTGCCTGTTTTTTATTTGAAATGGGTAATTCAAGTTTGCTCTCAAGCGATGTACCACGTACATGCGGCAACCACAACACATTGTACACCTGTGAAGATATACAAATTTTAAACTGCGATTTTATAAAGATACTGTACAGTAATAACTCAGCTTACTAACTTAATTGGTTCCCAGAAAGTGCGTGTAAGGCGCAAAGTTCGTATGCCGAACATTTACAAAAATACAGTATTTCCCATAAGAAACCATTAAAAATGAGAATAATCAGTTCCCAGTTCCCCATAAAACATAATTTTCTACTAAATAAACCTTAAAACTACACAAAATATACCATATTTTATGTATAATAAATGTGCTATTGTATTGTAATTAAAGAAATAAACTGTACTTATTAATAAAGTCGTTGATTTTACCTTTGTGATGGTCATTGATGTAGTTGCCTCTTGATGATATCCGAGTGAAGTTGCCGTGCTTGCTCGGTGATAATACCCTCACTCACAGTGTACCCTGCTAGCGGATTTTTGTTAATTCAAATCAACAGAAGTTTTTCAACCTCTTCTATTGCCTGAGACCATTGCTTAGACAACACAGAAACACCCTTAGCCACACGTAGCAATGGTCGACTTAGCATACTGGTACTTGGACGCGAAGTCGCACAAACGCACACCTTGTTCGTGTTTTTCGATGATCTCCTTCTTCTGTTTGACCGTAATTTTCTTTTGTGTCCTCTTCGGCTTAAACACTAGCCTGTGGTGGGGTCTTTTTCGGGCCCATAATAGCAAAAGTACTCCACTCGATAACAAACCACGTCAGCACTCAAAGAAAGGGATGACGAAAAGTAGTCCGCCAGCCACCGTGGCGCCGTGAGGTTTGATTCGTCCGCCAAAAATTAGTTTGTCAGCCAAGACTATATGCTCGTGAATTTAATGTTCGTTAGGCGAAAAGTTTGTGAGCGAAAGCGTTCGTTAGCTGAGGTATCACTGTACTGATGAATTCATTGATAATGTCAGAGAGGTAGACAGGAAACAATGTTCATGAGTGCACCAAATTGCTATTGGATCTCCTTACAATGTGGTCCACTGTTTAAGGCTCGATGTGAATCATCCAAATCCGGCTAATGCGAATCATTTTCTTGTCCTCTCGTCTCAGTCACGGTCGCTGTGCTCCTCACCTTTACCAGAGCCCAGCCCCTCCCTCACTTCCTCATCGTCCTCCAGCCCCAGTGAATGGGGGCTTCAATCCAGGGACGTTGAATTTGGAGGACAGAACCGCGTCCCCATCCCCGCCAGGGTTGGACAAGCCTCGCCTTTGCCCTACCCGCTCCAGGATCACCCACCAAGACAATGTAAGATATCTTCATTTCTGATGCTGGTTCAGTCAGAGCAGGGGTCCCCAACCAGGCCGGTTTAGTGTCAGACAATATTCTAAGGAACCGTCTTTAAAGGACAACCGACGTCACTTTTTTGTTTTTTAACTGACATCAGAAAAACATTTTATAGCATCTGAAATACCCAAAACACACAGTATGATATTTTTATGTTTTCTGTAACATGCTTCTCACCGAATGTGGTTGTTTCAAGTGCACCTCTCCCGAGGCCCCAGTCCTCTTTCCCTCAGCACTCAAGAAGCTTGGCCTGTGGCAGCGGCCATCACCGAGTACATCAACGCTTACTTCAAGGGCGGACAACACAATCAGTGAGCTTGCTGTCGCTTCCGTAGTCAATCTTAAATCTTCTCTGCTGTTGGTTGACAATAAAAAATGAAACATGCTTCCTCCAGGTGTCTTGTGAAGATCACGGGTGACCTGACAATGTCCTTTCCAGCAGGCATCACCTGCATTTTTACAGCGAACCCCAACGTCCCCGTGCTCAGCTTCAGATTGGTCAACATTTCCAGAATAGACCATTTCTTACCCAATCAGAAGCTTCTCTTCAGGTCATTTGGTGGTTACATATATTTATGAGTGTCTTTATTTACTTACTGAAATGATGATCATTTTCACACAGACTCATTACTTTTTCCCACGCGATTTGAACCAAGGCACTTACAATATGCAAAGCCATTTTTGCCAGAAACGTCTCGATAGTAGCTTTTGTTGAGCCATTTAAAATGCCAGTCCAGATTTCCTTTCTTTGCGGCAATTTCATTGTTGCATTACAAATCAGACCACCAAGCACCCCCCCCCCCTACCCCCCTGACAAATTAATAATTAAACTCATAAATATCGTAACGGCTACCTGCAAGCTACCTGCAAGCCGGGAAGCAAACCACTTGTTTGCTTCCCGTCTCACTGGTCAGGTACTGTGTGGGTTTAAGGTAACTGCGTAAAAAAATAACGCATAAAAATGTGCCTGAACACGATAAATCCCCAATATTATGATTAATCAGATTATACTTCACTTTTTGTGTTCATGGCTGCCAATTGTATTGTAATACACGAATACAGAGAAAAAGCTGCAAACTTTAAAGCGTGCATTTGGATGGTGTGTGCAGGGTGTGGGAAAAGTATGCAACATCTTTCTGTGTTCATATTCTGTGTTCCAATGTGGGCTCTTGTTTATTTTCTAGTAATCCCTGTAATGCACTTTTTTTCCTTCTTTGAAGTTATTCGCCGCCAGACGATGTGCAAAAATGTGTCCAGTGTCAGTAATTTTCACTCAAAGTGCAGGACCTACAGAATACAGTGTTTTAGGACTACATAAACACAAACACAAATCCTAGAATCTCTTCTTTCACCAAAAAAAAAAGTTAGTTCTGAGGTTATATGGGTCTGGAGTTATCTGTGCTTGAAATGGCGGTGGCTGTACAAAAGGCAAATGCTGCCCCCTCGTGGGAGAGAAAAATATTGCCAGAGGTTCTGACCAGCTGTTTATCGACACCTCCCAAAAGAAAACCAAAATCCCAACAAATTCAGGAATGGCGTTATGCTTTTCAATTCCCAAATATATTTGGGAATTGCGGCGAATAAGTTAATGTGCACGTGGCTGATATTTGTGTGTGTGCTTAACATAAATCTATAAATGACTAAAGGCCCGACATTCTGTCATGTCACTCAGCTCAGATCGAACGATGTGTATCTGCACACAGTGATCCATCTCAGAGTGACCCGGATGCCCGAGACTTCTGGTTCAACATGCAGGCCCTGCAGGTCTACTTGCAGCGTGAAGCTGAACTTAACCCCCAGGCCTCTTACTACAACATTGGACTGCTCAAGTATCAGGTTACTGTCAACGTTCTCATTTTCCAATTCTTCCATATTTAGCTCACCGCGTAACAGTGTTGTGGCAAAAAATGCTGAGATAAATGACTGATGATCTACAACAATTTAAAACAGACTCTTGCCTATCATCTTGTGGTATTTTGGAGCCCTGCATAAGTGATGTTAAGAACCTCTTCTGAATCACATTTCACCCAAATGTTGTTCTTGTTAACGTGTGTGCAGATGTCATCTCAGGACCCGGCCCGAGCTCCTCTTCTGCTGTCGGCCGAGTGCCAGCGCAGCGGCACAGTCACCCGAGTGTCCCTGGACTACCATTGCTGTCCCGTCACGGCACCGTTCACTCAACTCACCGCTGTCCAAGTGTTGCTTCAATTGGACCACACGGCGGGCGACCTCCAGTGTCAGCCGCCCGCCTCCTGGTGAGCCAAAACCACTGGCGATTGACAAATGAGAGATGAAAACGTTTCTTCAGCCGTCACCCGTACTTCTTTGAAGGTGTCGGACATTTTGCTTCTCATCCAAGAGGCTTCGTCAGCGAATTAAAATTTCCTGAGGCTACACTGATTATTCAAGTAATCAGTGTAGCCTCAGGAAATAGTCCTCTGCTCCCCCCAGCCTCTGAGCACAGACCTATCATAGCAGAGGCCACCTCTGGACAGTAGTGATATATATTGGGCCAGAGCTACCAGCAAAATTTTAGTCCACTGACGAAGCCTCTTGGATGAGAAGCGAAACGTCCGACATCTTCAAAGAAGTACAGATGACGGCTGAAGAAAGCTTTTCATCGATGGACCACTCCTGTACGACTGAGAGCTTACACAGATGAGAAATGAGTGATTTATTGTACCCAGGTGTGTCACTCAGATGCTGTGTGTGCATTACTGTCGCACACAGGGACACTGGGAGATGTTCAACAACAGAAAAAAAGCCTGAATTGTGACTGCTCGGTCAAAAAAAAAAGGACGAGTGTTTTTGATAAACATCAAATAAGGTTTTGTATTGCCATCAAATAATTGAAATTGTATCAAAAAATTTGTGGCAGTTTCATGGTTAACTCATTCACTGCCATTCACTAATTTGTTCAGTAATTATAAATATGATGTAGAGCGCCATTCCCGAATTAGTTCGTTTTTTTTTTTTTTTTTTTTTTTTTTTTTTTTTTTTGGGTGCCGATAAACCGATGGCCAGACCTCTGGCAATGTTTTTTCCATGACACAAGGGGACATTTTCGTTTTTTCCCATGTTAGCGCTTTTTCCCAGCTTCAGCTGTTGTTAAAGCGCTATATAAACCAATATGTATTTTGGACAGCCGCCCCCATTTCAACTTTGGATAACTCCAGACCCATATTACTTAGGAATGAACGTTTTTTTCTGATGAAAGAAGAAAGTCTAAGGTTTCTTGCGCTGAATTGAATGTTTATGTAGTCCTAAAACTCAATATTCCGTGGGTCCTGGAATTTGAGTGAAAATGACAAAAACCCTGGCACTGGAGTGGACACATTTTTTTGCACATCGTCTGGCAGTGAATGAGTTTAATATTTTTTTCATTTGTCATGCCACGCAAATAGGGAATTCATTTATTGTACCGTACTTCTTTGAAGACATTGGTAAAATTAACATTTTCAATTTTGCATCATTTTATTACACAATTCCAAATAGCGGACCATCTACAAATAAATAAAAATAGCGAAACTTAAGATTGTTCCTTTAAAAAAGTTACTAGCTTCCTGTACATATTTTATTTTGATTTATCAGCTCATTAAAATGGAGTTAGCTCATCTGCCTATTTGCTCTGATAGGTCTGAGGGCCCTTCAATGGTTGTCGTCTTTGGCAGTTTAGTTTGTTGCGCACATCTACATGAACCTCTCAAAGAAAGACAAATTTGATTTAAATGTAGACTTGAATAAAGCACCATTAAAGGACAACCGACGTCTCCGGACAAGTTGTGTCCATAATTTGTAAAATGGCTTCAAATGACTTCTACTGAGCGTATTTTAATAAGATTCCACCGCATATAGCTATATTTTACGTTTTAAGACTCGCTCTGAATATTCAGGAAGTCTTGTTTTTGAGTTGGTGACGAGTCCGTACGTGACGTCATGAAAGGACCGCCCCCTGACCGTAAAAAAGACTCATTGTAGCGTCCTTCCATCACGTCAATGTATTTTGCTGTACGTTTGGTCTGAGAACCGTGTTGCACCCAAAAGCCGCCAGAAGAGGGAGTCCAAGCTCCATATAAGGAATTTATCAGCCTGTGGAAGCTGAGGTGGCCACTGGAGGTCGCCATTTTGTGCCTCTTTTCTAGTGATCCATTTTTGCCCCAATGTTGCCTCAAAATGGCATGGAATAAATTATTTAATTGATTGCAAACATGTATGCTTTCCTCTTCAAAACTACAGTAAAGTCTCGTTATATCGATATTCAAGGGAGTCCGAAAAAAATATCGATATAACCGGGACTATCGATATATCCGACCCTGTTTGCATGTAATTTTCTCCGTGCGTGCATAGAAATAGTATCGATATAACCGGGACTATCGATATATCCGACATCGATATAACGAGACTTTACTGTATTTGAATCATATTCATAACTGGATGTGTAACAAGAAAGCATCTTCTCCGAATCTGAAGCCATTGTTTGGATTCTCCAACAATGCAAGACGTCACGAACTGGGGGCGGGACTTTCTGAAAATGACACTTTAAGTCATTTTTATTGGTGTTTTGCATTTGAATAAAAATATCATACTGCGTGTTTTGGGTATTTTAGATGCTATCAAACGTTTTTCTGATGTCAGTTAAAAAACAAAAAAGTGACGCCGGTTGTCCTTTAAGCTCTAGGTTCATCTCGTTGATAGGTAATCAGTAGTTCACATTAAAAGTAATGAATTATTAAATGAATTATAGTCAGAATGCCACTTAGCGCTGCAAACTGTCAATATGCTGCCCCTTAGAGCATGTGGACGAGCCACGCAGCACTTTTCTTTTTAAGGTGGCTCTTGAAGCTAAATATAGCGCCGGCAGATGACTGCATGGCGTCTTCACTACCAGGAAGGGAAGGTCAAAGAGTCAGCAAGTGTTTTTTGTACCTCTGCAGGAACGCCGAGGAAAAACGTCTGCTGTGGAAGCTCGCCAGCCTCTCGCCCACCAACCACAGCAAAGGTCAGCACGGCTTTTCTCCTCTGCCTGTTCAACCAGGACGGGAACTGAACGACAGGAAATTAAACCACTTGACATTTCCCCCATATCCAATCTGGATGACATTTTTTTTTTTCATAATACAGTGATACCTCAGTTCACAAACGCTTTAGCTTAAGGACTTTTCGCCTTACGAACATTAAATTCACGAGCATATAATCTTGGCATACAAACTAGTTTTCGGCAAACAAACCAAACCACACAGCGCCACGGTGGCTGACAAACTAGTTTTCGTCACCCTCCTTTGAGTGCAGACGTGGTTTATTATAGAGTGCAGTACTTTTGCTATAATAATAATAATAATAATAATAATAATAATAATAATAATAATACATTTCATTTATCAGCGCCTTTCAAAACTCTCGAGGTCACTTTACAGTCACAGGATCCGTTTTTCTGTGGGTGAGCAGTGGCAGCCACATGCGCCGGCATTCACTCATGTTCGGTTTAAATTCTTCCTTCTTTCCTGGTTCGGTTTTGTCAGAAGTTCAGTGATAAAAATATCAGTAACGACGATAGATGGTGAACAAAAAACTACTTTATTCTAATGAGACAGAAAAGGCACTTCTCGTCTCGGTGGGACGAAGACATGAGCACACGGACAAAGATAGGAAACAAAGAGAACGAGCTCCCGCTCTGACAAGTTTTTGAATGTCCACAGCAGCGATCTGTTGTCCAATCAGCTACGGACAACTCAGTGTTGGGAGGGTCTTAGATTGTAGTTGGAGCCGTTGCTTCTTTGCAACGACTATTGAACTAATAAGATTGATAATGCTATTAGACTGAAATTAAACGTGCAATAATCATAATGTGTACTAAGCTAAACATGAAATAACCTAATATGTTTACTAATGTGCATAAAACACTCTATCAACTCAACCCAGAATAACTCAAATAGATAAAGTTGGCTATCTAGCTCATAGATAACTAATAGCTAGCTAGCTAGCTAGTTAGACGACTAATAGATAGCAAACAGATAAAACTCGCATCGGCCATTTTGAATGCATTTCAACTTACTTACAGACTTACGACAGTTTTGTCAGAACGAAACCCGGTCGTAAGTCGGATGTTGGGCCCAAAAAAGACCCCACACCGATGCTATGTGTGGCTAAGGGTGTTTCTGTGTTGTCTAAGCAATGGTCTCAGGCAATAGAAGAGGTTGAAAATATTCTGCTGATTAGGATTCACGAAAAGCAGCTAAGAAAGCACGGCAACTTCACTCAGATATCAAGAGGCAACTATATCAACGACCATCACAAATGTAAATAAAATGAGTTTATTATACAGTACAGTTTATTTCTTCAATTACAATCCAATAGCACATTTATTATACATAAAATAAGGTATGTTTTGTGTCGTTTTAAGGCTTATTTAGTCGTAAATTATGTTTTATGGGGACCTGGGAACGGATTGTTCTCATTTTTAGTGGTTTCTTATGGGAAATAAATGTTTGGCAGACGAACTTTTCGCCTTACGCACGCTTTCTGGGAACCAATTAAGTTCGTAAACTGAGTTATCACTGTATATAATTAGCTTCTCTCACATTTCCATTGATTGCCTCTTCTTCCATGCATCATTGTGGTGTGCGGACATCATTGCGCAGACGCCCACGTCGTGTGCAGCAGATGTTTCACTACTCCTAAAAGGCGACCATCATCATCATCATGAATCACTTCCAAAACTGCTTTTATTGTTTTATTGAAGTGGGGGTGGAATTGGAAACATGGTAGGCAGTTTAACAGCATGTGGGCGAGTCTGTTTGTTCTAATGGTGTTGGATGTATTTGTTTATTTGCACTTATCGGAATAAGCATAATGTTGACTGGCACCAGCCAGCATGTAATAAAACAAGGGGAGAGAGTAAACGGGAAGGTGTTTCCAAAGCAATGTAATCCTGCATAGCAGTTATATACAGTATGAGACGAAAAGTTTAGAATTGAAGCGGATTTACACGGAGATGTGAGACAATCTCTTTTGTCAATGGATGCTACAGCTTTGTGTTTGTTTTCAACATTTAGCTTGTAGCAGACGTGCACATTTCACCATGACGTTCCTGATCCACTGGTGAAAAAGACACTTTGATCCTGTCCTCTTTCACCTAAAACTGCTTCATGCAACAAAGAGGTTGCAGAAAGTGTTTAAGATTGAATGACTGTTTTTTTGTGTTGTGTCACATGAGTTGTTATTTTGTTTTTTTAATGTTTTTGACTTCAAGATGGCACGGCGAGAGTGTTTGCCTTTCAAGCAGGCTCCTGTACTTTGTTTTTCTACTTCTTGCTTTCCTTTCCTCTTTCTTGCATGACTTTGCTGCTATGAAATGTAATGTCTCCACTCCGAGACTAATAAAGGCTTATCTATTAATACAGTGGTACCCCACCTAACAAACTTAATTGGTTGCATCACTACATTTGTACTTTCTTGAAACATTCTGACATTTTCCTATTACAATGACAAAAAATCTTCCTGTTCCTAAATGTACATTTTATCATATATTGGTTGCTGACCACTGGTTGGGTGTTTCACACATTTTACCGAAAGTCAACCGAGATAGCCTTAAGCTGACCCATTTGCTCCAAGGAATGGATGGGTGGAAGCTGTGTGATTTAGCTGCAGTCCACTCATTGATGCAGTCCACTGCAGTCACTACACCGCTCAGCTACCACTCTTCTCATTCACACTATCACAGACACCTCCAAACGTAGTGGTAATTCTGTTAACAAAGGCAACACACATTTAGATATCCACCCAGCTTCTAGAACCAATTCATTTACCACTACCACTCAGTTATTTCCATCCGGTCATTTTAGCATTTGTTGTATTTTATTTTTATCTAAGTATATATATATCTATCTTCGATCATCTAGACATCATCTTGCATTTGTTGTATTTTATTTTTATCTAAGTATATATATCTATCTTCGATCATCTAGACATCATCTGTATTTTCTGGTGTTTAAGGCGCACCCAAGAGCCTTGGTTTTCTTCAAAAGATGACCCTGCGCCTAATACGCAGGTGTGCCTTATATGTGAAATAATATTGAGCCGCAATAGGTCTCGCAACAAGTGTCTGCATCTACTGACTCCATTTCCCCCTGTAGAGTAACCCCAGCTTCTAATGTGGCGCCTCGTATGGTATGTCTTATATTTGGAAAACTTTTATATATTTATATATTCGATTTGGAAAATGTTTTTCGTTCATTGAAGGTGCGCCTTATAGTCCGGTGCAGGGTGACCCAAAAAGATGCTGCCCATGAAAATTTCAATTGTGGCTTTGATTAAAAAACTATTTATTTCAAATTACATCCATACATTATTGGATTGGATTTGCCTTTATTAGTCTCGCAGTGGAGAAATGTACATTTCACAGCAGCAAAGTGATTATTCAGTTTATGTAAGCTCATCGGCTATTTCTGTCAATTTTGAGTCAATTTATGGCTTTCCCAAGATGTGTTCCAAATGTCTACCATTTCGTTGCATGCAAACCTCTGACAAAGTTGTCAATCACATTTACACACTCCTCTTTCGGGAGCGTGACCCAAAAAAGATGCATCCTACTCAGTCCCTCACAGCAGCAATGTTTTCTCGCGTGTTTATCGTGTGGTCGTAGTTTGCAGTGGTGTCACAAAACAAGTATCATTGAGATGACTGTATTTCAAAACCTGTCTTTATCATTTCTGATGCGATTGTGCGCCTTGACTCTCAGGTTCAGGGACCCTTTGTGCCAGCTGGCAGTGTTCGGAGGTCCCCCGAGGACCCCCACCCAATCTGGCCGTTCAGTTTGTGGGGTCTGGGGCTTCCCTGTCGGGCATGGACGTGACGCTGGTCGGCAGCCACTACCGCATGTCACTTGTCAAGAAGAGATTTGCAACAGGTAATTCAATCATGGGAGAAAGCGCATGGCATTTGTCGCCATTTTTCCACAAAGGGTGTGTTGTTGCCTTCCAAGCAATTCCTGCAATGTCTTGAGTGTTCAACTGTATCATTTTATAAACTGCTTAGAACGAATCACCTGCTTTGATGACAACCACCAGCTGAATATGTGTAATTTGCCATCACCACAACTTGTCGTGGATGGTAGATAACGAATGAAACCGATTTTGACACTTTTCCTCTCTGCTGTGTGCCTGACAGGAAAGTATATGGCAGGCTGCACCTTGTGAACACACGGCGGACCATCATTGGGAGGTTCGGAGAAATTTGCAGCTTGGAGATAAGCGTTCGTTCAGGACCACAAGCACTTAAGTCCATGGTTTGGTTTGGACCAAGTCTTGTTGCTCTCACTTGTGTTGTTTCCTCTTTTCCTGGAACAATGTTACTTGTTTTCGCCTGTTGTACTACTGGACCCTAAACTAAGCTAAACGTTACAGCTGAGTCTTTGTGTACAGGGAAGCTTGTATCGAGTAAAAAGTTCAGCCTATTCTGAACTGCAATTCAACTTTGAAGTGTTGTAGAGTCACTGGTATACCCTAAACGGTTAAACAGGGTCATTGTTACATATTCTCTACCTTAAGAACAAACACGCAATGCTTGCATATCTGCTGTTAACTCCAAAAAGAGAATTTGTGATATTTGATAAAGGAAAAAAAAACAACAAAACAATGCATGTGCAAGTCTTTGGTTGATGTCAATTTATTATTACACATTGTGACAAAGTACAAAATACAACTGAATTTAGCAGTTGACCAACCACCGTGTATCCTCGGGCTCAATCAAAATACACAAAGGGTTTAGTGTACTTGTAAGAGGACCAAAATTGAGTTCAATTCCAAAAAAATCGACCAAAGAGCTAAAGCAGTCTTACAAAACAAAAAGAACACCAGAAATGACCTTTTTTTTTAAATGCACTTTGAAGGCAAACGGGTACACATCTCAAATAAGTCTGAACAAGAGTTGAGGGGAGAATACCGAGGAGAGTAAACGCAAAGAATAGTTTCATCTAACTAGGAACTACTCTTCATACGTTGAACAAATTAATCACACGGAAAGGCTAATCAGTTACAAAATACTTTCTTCAGATACAATGAGTAAAAGGAGGATACAAAAAGGAGGCCACAGAATATACTTTCTACATCATATAAAGATATACTTAATATATGATTTAGTAAAAGGGTAATCCTCTGATAAGGCTCTCTGTAGCCATAATATATAGTAATCCCAAATGGGCCTCCTCGGTGCGGGCCGCTGAAGATGCTATCTTGCTCCTGAGCCCACGAGAGGATGCCCGAGAAATGTTGTGAGGTAAACCACAGTAACTCAACTTTTTGGTTACCAAAATGCAACGACATCTGCTGCAACTGTGGAAAGCCGTTGGAGTGCTTATTTGCTCCCCAACTTAAGGTCCATTTACGAGTGTGCTCGTGCTCACGTTGAAGACACTGCTTGGTGTCTTCAGAGTAATTCTAGCCCCCCCCCCCTGCACGTAGTATTGCTTGTTGGCAGAACTACTTTGTCGTTGGCAGTTTCCATGACCACACACAACTACAATGGCCAAGTTGCTGAGGTCCTTTGGGTCCATTTGGTTGCATGTTTTTTTCATTTTGCAAACTGCAAGGTTGCAGCTGTTGCCACGAGGAGTGCACGCACGCCAAGAGGTGCGCACACGTCTACTTTAGCTGAGGGGAAGGTGCTCTGAATGAGGTTTGCGGACAAGACATTCGTAGTGTGGTCGAGGCACAGCTGAGGGACAGCCTGACATCTGGAGTGACGGGTTCCAAGTTAGCAATCTAAGGCACTCAAATGACACCATGGCACACAGGCTAATCCAAGTAAAACGGAATAATAAGAATAAACAACACTGCACACACCAAGTTACACCCCCCTCCCCCTCAAAAATGGACTGCACAAGCTCATTCACAGTTGCACAAAACAAAAAAATACCAGTTGTGAGTTGAGATTGCTTTCATGGACAGAAAAAGTGTTTGTTTTTTTTAAAGGCCGCAGTGTTAACATTGCTAGGACTGCCAACACAGCCGCTGGATCAAGCAGACAAAAATGTACACGGGCGGGGGAAGCGACGTGGAGCGGACCGCCCTCACATCTCCTGCAGAGGGTGGCTCATTTCGATGCGCTCCCGCTTGACGGCCGGCTCGCTTCGAGACACGTCTGCGTCACTGCCCAGGTCGCTCAGCTCATCCGAGAAAGACATGTCTGACAGGGGAAAGAAAGTCAGCATTCAAATCACATTTTAGAGGCTTTTGCTTGTCAATACGCAGTGTCTGAAACTCATGACAAAAGTTAGCGGACACCCGGGCAGACAACTCCGAAAAGTTGCCTACCCAGCCGTAAAGTTGCCTGCCCCATTTTTCACAACTTGAAACACAATAAGATGACTAATCGGCAAAAAAAAAACTATAGTTGTGAAGTATAAAGGATTGTTTTAAATTAAGGAAGTACCTAGCACAAATGCTCCCTTGCTTATTAATGTATGGTGCAGAAGATTTTGCTCCAGTTGTGGTTTGTCATCATGGTGCGCAATGCAACGTTTGCGTTGCGTTGTCTGCTCAAAGCTACGTGGATTCCTCTTTCTAAGCGGCTTTCAAAACTCTCTATTACACTTTTCAGTCACGGTGTAGTCTGAAGCACGAAACAGGCTTCTGATTGGCTACCGATGCCGAGTATGCACATTTTCATTTCATCAAATGCAAATATCATTTGCATAGTCGGCACAGGCAGCCAATCAGAAGCCTGTTTGTGCGTTTGATTTGAAAAAAAAAAAAAAACTTTTTTCTTGAAGTTGTCAGCCTGCCGGGCCGAGACGTTTTGAAAGTTGTACGCCCGACGTAAAAGTTGTCCGCCCCGGGCCGCCGGGCAGCCACTATTTCAAACACTGCAATAAGTATTGATTTATTATTATTTTTTTTTTATTTACCCTTTTCCATGAGTGATGGCATCATGGAGTTCAGGTCACTGAACTGAAATTGAAAAGAAGAAGAATTTGAGCGTGAGGGCGAGGTCGATGACGGTGAGAGCGGTTTGCCTCACCTCTCCCATGACGGCGATGGGCGTCTCTCCGGTGGCCTGAGCCACCCGGTGCTCCACCAGGTAGAACATGTACTCGTCGTACAGCAGGCGGATCAGGTGGAAAGAACCGAAACTGGCGGCGCTGCGCAGAGTCAGGTCTCGGATCACCATGGAGCTGTGCGGGTGAGTCGGCGGGAGATGAAAGGTTAGTCGGAAGAGTGCGGCTGGCTGACCCCTTGACACAAGATAATCCAGCAGCAGGGATGCATCTGAGAAATGAAAAAGGAGGCCACTTCGAACATTGATGGGGGGCTGCTTTAACTAGATTGCCCAAGTATACAAAATTGACAGCGTGTAAGGCGAAAAGTGTGTATCCCAAAAATTAATTTCCCAAAGGAAACCATTAAAATGAGAATAATCTGTTCCCAAGTCCCCATAAAAATTATTTTCAACTAAATAAACCGTAAAACTACACGAAATATACCTTATTTTATGTATAATAAATGTGATATTATATTGTAATGAAAGAAATACACGGCATAGTGTAATAAAGTCGTTTTATTTATCTTTGTGATGGTTGTTGATGGAATGGCTTGATGGAATGGAGTGTCCGGTTTCCTCAGCATTAAACACTTGATGAGAAACGTAGCCTTCTTCTTTCACCATCTTGAGGAATAATCCCTTGAGGTGCTTTCTCTGCGATAATTCTACCTTTTTCCTCATCAATTGTGTTCTGTTTAGCTGGGTTGATAGCCTTTTGCATCAAGTGTACAGATGGCTTGTGTGGGTTATTTGCGGAGCCTGATTGATGGGATATTTTAATCTTCCAGTCTACACTCTGCTTTTAAACTATCAAAGTTGAAACGAGTCCAAATTTCACTGTTTTCTATCCATTTTCTCACCATTTCACTTTTGTTTTTTTTTTCACTTTTGTTTTTTGTTTCAAGCTCTGTCGTCTCCCTTTCGTGTGTGTGTGTTTTCTCACTCTCTCTGTCTGTCGTCTGCCCGTCCTCTTTAATGTTTAACCCCCAACCCCCTTCACTGCTGCGTTCTTGACCAATCACGTGGCTTTAACCGAAGACTGGAGGCGGGGAATAGAGGACAAAACAGTCGGCCACCATTTTCTTGTTAGGAGAACGGACTTATTCGCAAACGACACGTCACGCATTGTGGCAGCTCCGTGTGTATCCCGAAAAATAGTGCGTATGCCAAGGTCAAATTTTCATACATTTAATGTTCGTAAGCCGAAAAGTTCGTAAGCCAAAGGGTTCGTAAACTGAGGTATCACTGTACATTCATTGGAGCATATTTCTACATTGCAAATGAAAAAACATGACTTAACTAAAATCTATTTTTCTGAAGATATCATACCTGCCAAGCAGAAAAGCCTTTTTATCATTTCAAATAATGTACAGCGGACTACAACTTTTATGCAGGAATTGTAATCATTTATACGAGCAGCTATTAGCCAAGGTTGACAAGTATCAAACTCAAACTGGCATCATTTTCACCTTTTCTTGAGCAAAGTCTAACTCCAGGAAATGCTTGGGAGTATTCCTCACAAAACGACTGTAGTTTTCTTTTACCTTTCACGCTTTTTGTTGATTTTTCTACAGCCATTACACGACAATGATTAAAAACGATGCTAACTCTTGAATCTCCATTCCAGGAATGAGCTGTCACTCTGGATTCCAGGAAAGGTCCGTACCATGCGCATGCGCAATTCATCTAAAGGAAGCCAACAGCTAGCACTGTGCCAATTGCCTGTTCTTGTGTTTTGAATTAACGTTGAGTACAGTACTTACTATTTTGACGATTTTGGATTGATTGTTTTTATTGGAAACCGTAATTTTCAATATTAACCCGTAATTGGAAAATGAAAACCGTAGTTTTTATGGCAAAACCAGAGTAGTTGACAGGTGTGTTATATCAACAATTTTAATTCAAGTGAAAGAATGTATTCATATATAAAATAAATATTTTCAATTTTCTTTATTTACTACACAATCATGTGCTATTTTGATATTCTAAAAATGTTTTATATCATCTAAAATACCCAAAACACACAGGCTGATATTTTTAGTCAAATGAAAAACACCAATAAAAATGACTTAGTGTCCTAAAACTACTTCAAAATGACCTCAGAAAAATTCAGTTTCAGAAGGTCCCGCCCCCTTGTTCGTGACGTCACGCCAAGACGTCTTGCCTTGCTCGAGAATTAAAACAATGGCTTCAGATTCGGAGAAGATGCTTTCTTGTGACTCATCCAGTTATGAATATGATTCAAATAATTCTGAAGAGGAAAGTATAAATGTTTGCAATCGATGAAAGAAGTCCTTCCGTGTCATTTTGAGGTGTCTGGACTCCAATGTAGCATGCCACAAAATGCACAAGATGGCGCCCAAGCTCCGTTGGAAATGGGCTGATTTTTCTCCTAGCAATTTGTGTCAGCAAATATCAAATAATAGTCTTGTTGCAACACACAACGCGATCACCATCGCGTTATTTATGTGTTTTACTTCTAATTTTGCCAATAACGCGGATGAACAAGAAGTTTTCAGACCAAACAAAGTACCGCAAAATGCATTGAGTGTCCTTTCCCGGTCAGAGAGTTTTGAAAGGCGCTTAGAAATGAAATGTATTATTGTTATTATTATTATCAACATTTGCTAGCTATTTGCTATCTATTAGCCATCTGGCTGGCTGGCTGGGTAGCTATCTATTCACTAGGTATCTGTTGACCATCAATTGGCTAGCTAGCTTTCTATCTATTTGAGTTCTGGGTTGAGTGAACGCTGCCATGTGTGGTTACCGCTGCTCACCCACAGAAAAGCTGATCCAGTGACTAAAGTGACCTTGAGAGTTCTGAAAGGCGCTTAGAAATGAAATGGATTATTATTATTCTTATTATGGATATGAATGCAGTTTACCTGTAGAAGGACCATTTGAGCAGAAATTGCCGTGCCGCCTTGGGGAAGCTCGGGCTGCCCTGATGAGGCTTGAGCACCTGAGAGACCACGTTGTCCAACCAAGTGGCCCACTGGTCCAGAGAACTCTGCTGCTGCAGGGTGACTTTGAAGTCCTGCTCCAGCCGCTGCACCACGCTCTCGTCGCACTGGCACACCCACGACGCCTGCTCCTGTTACATAAGACGCACACAGTTAATGGGAGCGCACCGCCTGTCACTGGCCGTTTAGGTTCTGGTTCTAACCTGGACGTTCGCAAAGTCGACCCGGTTGAGGTCTGAGAGCATCTGATTGATCTGTGAGGTGTTCTGAAGGACGGCACGTGCCGCCTGGGCGAGGTGGTTCAGGCTCGTGTAACGTCTGAGCGTCTGCGCAAAGGCACTGACCACCGCCACCTACACACACACACACGAATAAATCACATTAAAATGGCTGTTGCAAAAGAGGATCTGGCAGATTCAATCAAACACCACCCAAAATAATTGGCAAAATGGCTAATGGTTGCCCATATACATACAGTGAAGAAAATAAGGATTTGAACACCCTACTATTTTGCTATTTCTCCCACTTATAACTCATGGACGGGTTTGAAATTTTCATCGTAAGTGCATGTCCACTGTGAGACAAACGAACAATGGACATACAAATTTCAGACCTGTTAGCGAGTGCTAACGTGTTGCTGCCATGTCTCACTTTACCGGCAGTTTTTTTTTTAACCGTAATGGTTTTTGTGTGTGTGTGTGTATGTATGTATGTATGTATATATATATGAAAGGCGCTTATAAATGAAATGTATATACAGTAAAGTCTCGTCATATCGATATTCTCGGGAGTCCGAAAAAATATCGATATAACCGGACTACGTTACTATATATATATATATATATATATATATATATATATATATATATTTAGTTTTAATTGTTATGTACCGGATTTTCCAGTGTGCATCAAAAAGCCTTCATTATCAGCATTTTCCTTTCCCCATCTCAAGCTCAGATAACTCCAGACCCCTACAATTTACAATTTATTTTTTCCCGGTAGCCGAGTGGTTAGCACACCGGCTTCACAGTGCAGAGTCGCCGGTTCGCGTCCCAGTCCAGCCTCCCTGTGTGGAATTTGCATGTTCTCCCCGGACCCGCGTGGGTTTTCTCCGGGTCCTCCGGTTTCCTCCCACACTCCAAAAACATGCATGGCAGGCAGATTGACCACTCCAAATTGTCCCTAGGTGTGAGTGTGAGAGTGACTGTTGTATGTCTTTGTGTGCCCTGCGATTGGCTGGCAACCAATTCAGGGTGTCCCCCGCCTCGTGCCCGAAGACAGCTGAGATAGGCTCCAGCAACCCCCGCGACCCTAATGAGGAATAAGTGGTACGAAAAATGAGATGAGAATAAAAGAGAGTCTAAGGTTTCTTACGCTGCATTGACTATTTATGTAGTAACTCAATATTCTGTGGGTCCTGCAATTTGAGTGAAAATGACAAAAACTCTGCCACTGAGTGGACACATTTGCACATTGTCTGGCAGGGAATGAGTTAAACCGTATGCCCCAAGTGTCACCCCATTGGTGGTATCGTTCAGCACAAATCTGTTGTTTGTCTGTGTTTCAACTAATCTAAAATGGCCTTTTGATCGGGGATAAGAACGACACCAATTTCACCGCAGGTCTGTCAAGTAAACGTGAACAAAAGGGGTTTTCCTGTCACCTTAGTGCGGATGATTTCTTGAGGAAAGCTGGTCATGGCATTCGTCAGCCATCCCTCCAGACTCTTGGCAAAGTTCCTGATGGCCTGAGTAAGGGTGCCTGCAGGATAATCAAACTGGGTTAGAAATCTGCTCTTTCGTTCCCAGTAAGAGTCAATTGAAAAAGGAAGGAGAATAGACTGACTGGGAACGGGGCGCAGCACATCTGGGATGAGGATCTCCACCAAGGCCTGGTAGAGGATGTGATCACAGCTTCTCATCCATAATCGGACTGGTTCATATTTGCAAAGATTCACCAGCTTCTCTCTGGGCAGCACGCCTTCCAGTTCATCATCGCTGCATACAGATGAGATTAACAATGAGCAGATGTTCATGTCATTGCCATAACTTGGAGCGCTGCCAAGGGTGTTCAAATACACATCTTGAAAATGTGTCATGCTTTCCCAACGCCTGTTTTATAGTAGGGCATTGATAAGAAATAGAAATCAAATCAGGGTGTTATTTATTTTTTTAATGGAACGTTCTCCTTGTTAAAGGGGGTACATTGCCCCAAAAGGCCTGAGAATATCCTGTTTTGGATCGCATATCTACTTTTAGCCCAACCAGCCCTCCGCGATCGACCCGTTCCGAGCACGCCCGCATTTATTTACACACACACGCCATGATGGGCAACGGCCATAACGGGCTCTAATGTAAAAATTAAAATTAAGTAGACAGAAGACTTTGATGGGAGACCAGGTGCGGAGCCATGCGACACACCTTTGCTGTCTCGTAACTATCGTAGCTCAGGTGTACCATTGTAAATTACTGTGTACCATCTAGATTATTATGTAGCGATATATATATATATATATATATATATATATATATATATATATATATATATATATATATATATATATATATATATATATATATATATATATATACACACACACACACACACACACACACACACTAGGGCAGGGGTGTCAAAGTCATTTCTTGCCGCGGGCCACATTGTAGTTATGGTTTCCTCTTAAAGTCGGTTATGAATTTGGGAAAGTCATTATAATATTTAATCCCCTCCACATATTACATATAGAGCGCACAACAAATTCATGAATAGTTAGTTTTCATATCTGAAGTTAAGAATAAGGACTGTTATTGTGGTTTACATCCAAAAATGGAACTGTATAGTGCCACTTAGCAGTTTTTTTGACGACGATACTAGTGCAGCGTGTTCTACTGGAAACAAATTCCTTGTGTGTTCTACATACTTGGCAATAAAGATGATTCTGATTCTGATTCTGAAAATCTGAAATTTTGGTTAGGATTTTAGCAAGCATCATGGAAACTTCACTTCATCCCATGGCCTCGAAGGCCGTAGGGGTGCCATGATGGACGTCTGGGCAGTCAGAGATCTCCAGCGCTCTCGGTCTTCGTGGGTAGCGCGGTCGTTGTTTTTCCGGGCCTCGGCCGATCCGGCATGAGTGATCCTGACTGTTTGTACATCATGACATTTCAGTAGGCAATTAAACTTGGTGGTGCCTATCTCCTCTCCAAGCTCTTCACCAGGAGTTCCGGAGCCCCCCTGGTTACCCTTGTCTAGTTTAGCCTGCCGGTCGAAGCAGTTTGCCGTGATGTGGCCACAGAACCTCTGCTACTTGCAGCCATAGACAAGAGCTGGGTGATGGTGAGGACCAGTTAGGGATCAACCAGCTATAAAACATCAGCAATACAGCTGCGACCGTATCTCCCTCAAAGGTACTACCTCTCCCATACACCCCATACAATGCATCATGGAAAAGCATCATGGAAAAGTTTGATTTGCTTTCGCGGGCCGAGAAAAAATATGTGACGGGCTGGATTTGGCCCCCGGGCCTTGATTTTGACACCTGTGCGCTAGGGGATTACTTTAGCAGGTTTGCCATGACAATAGTATATATAATTGTCGTTGGCTACCAGCAGCCAAAATGGTCTTTGGAAGATTGGTTCAATTTTTTTCAAGTATAAATATTGTTTGAAATAATAAAAAAACATAACATACGGGGAAAACGTATACATTGACAGCAGTGACGTGCAGTCAGGGGAGGCAGGGGAGGCCGTGCCTCAACTGTCATGGAAATATCAAATGAAAAAATAAATTAAACAGTTATATTTATTCAGTGATTTGTACTTTGACGTTCTTTTCCGTTTAACTTCACCATTTTTGGATTTTTATTCAAAAATCGCTGAATTTTCACATTTAGCGTTCAAATACTAAGTAGAGACGAGCGGTGAGGCACCAGCCGGCTGAGCCTCACCATGGATTGCGCAATGACGATGCTAACTGTGCTGGCCTGCTCTGCAGTGAGACTGCATTGCTGTCCCTCTGCATATCGCTATTAAAGTGTTCAAAAACTTTGAGTATATGAACTAAATTTTTACACTTTAGCTGGTGTATTTAATGTACTGTCACTGTACATTATAAACACTGCACTACAGTGTTTATTTTATTAAGTGAAGCCATCCAGTCATTTTTTCGTGTTGCTTGGCCTTATTTTCAGAATGGAGGATTACATATCTAAATTGAAAGAAATAGAGAGAATTTTACAACTGAAGAACGATAAGCAAGGCTTCTACCAGGGAGCGGCGCACGGACTTCATTTATAAGTAAAGGTAACACGATGATAACATTTTTTTAATCCTCTTTTCTATGCTACAGTTTATATAAAGAATACTGACATGACATTTTAAACAAAACAGTAACTGTTGCCAATCAAATGGTGAATAAGCTACTCTGTAGAGTTCATGTTTGTAAATCTGACTGTGATGACGTCAGTGCCTCACCAGCCATGAACCTCACCGCCCGTCACTGATTGACAGGTATTTGATATTGCAGCAGCTCTAATTCCAAGGTTCCATTGTAAACATCTGAACGCTAACCATTTCCGGTGAGGCTAACAAGTTAAAGGCGACGTCTTAAATTTTACTGCTAAATTTTACTACTAATACTTTTTGTTAAGTGTGAGACAGGATGATTTACAGAAGCACAGAGACGCTTTTTTAAACACGACAACTTTCGCGATCGACTTGGAACCCGGAAGCGACCAACCGGTCACGTCATTTGTTATTTTAATTCTGACGTCACGGGCACGTCTGAATTAAAATAACAAATTCAAGCCTCGTTCTTCCTTCGTGTGCTCTGACCTGCTGGGAATGGTGGTGCTCGAGTCACTAGATGGCGCTGTTGAGTACCAAAAGGTCTGCCAGAGCTTTTCGATGTAGTGGAACTGGAGGTTCATCACCACGTCGAGTGTGGCCTACGGGGATGAGAAGGGAGGGGAGGGGAGGAGGAGGAAGAGGGAGGGCGGGGGAAACTTTGAGAGGTGAACCATGGCAACCAGACTCACAACACAGATCCTGCAGGCAGCTCCCGCTCACTGTGGGCTCTGGCTGGTTTCGTTGCAAGCCAGCGGGCACGTAGCACATCAATCATGGGCACAATCCCAAAAGGTCACATTTAGGTTTCATCGTTGCAGTTTCAGATGGATTTCTACACTTTGCCGTGCAGCTGGTACAGGCGGTCGCCTGTTCACTGGTATCACTTTTCCTACAAGTGCGCGTCTTGGATGAACACAAAATGTAATTGATAGCAAAATCTGGTTACTTTAACTCCGATGAGGAATTTAGTACTTGTACTTGACAACACATGGATTGATAAAGTAAGCAGGAATAAATTAAGTAATCTTTTTTGCAGAGCAGCATATCTTGTGTTAAAACATTGGCAACAGTATTATGACTGTGTGCGTGCGCGCCTGCTTTGCCGCTAGATCTTTTTACACAGCAGTGTAGGCTTCGATCACAAGCTATGTTTTTGCGTCTACTTAGCTGTCCCCATGGCAACCTTGTTTATGGTTGCCCCCAGCAACAGGTCAAACACAGAACTCCAAAACAAAAAGGAGAATTCCCCATCCCCCTTTGAACAAGCACACAGTTTTTGGCCCGCACAGGAGAAACAGCATGCCTTACAAAGGGAAAAAAAGTGAGACTGACTAGAAAGTACACATTACTATAAACGTTACTGGCCATGCATTGAAAACATACCGTGTCATAATATTGCAAATCAAACTGTCCACGCTTCAAACGTTTCACTGACTAGCTGCGGCCAATCTATCCCATGACGAGGGAAAAAAATGAATATGATTTCAAATGAGCATTTATAGCACAAGTCAGTGAAAAGGCAGATAAGGAGAAGCATCTCCTAATGAGATAACAGGTCATGGTTGGCTCCAAATGAAGGCAACCAAGTAAGCAGCATGAACGGTAACACATGGAGGAGGCACGGAGCGCCGCGAGCCCGTCCGCAGACAAGGCGACACAAAGGCCCGGGGGGGAACGCCACCACAAAGACACCAAGATGTCCAGCCAGTGCACAGAAAGGTTAATTGGCATGTCTTGAAAGCCGCTCGCGGATGAAAAAAAGGTTGGAACAAAGGAGGCACGGAGAGGATGGACATGGGAGGCCGGTGATAATGCGATAAAGCACTTGGCTGCTTTAATCACACAAGCGCCCGCCTGTTAAGCCCCCTGATTGTAATGTTTCTTATTATATCCCTTTTCGTTCGATGGTGGAAGCTAATTCATGATTTAAGCCCTCGAGGCAATTACACAATCATATCAGATTTTACTAAACTAACAGTGCAGGCACCTGGTCATTGATTGCTATGCCATTTCAAAAGTCAGTTATTTTCTACAAAACAGCCTTCACTCAGATATTTTAACCCTTTCAGGGACAGCGGCTACTACAGAGCACGGCTTATGTTATCAGGTTATAGGTTATCATGATTGGGTTGCAATCAAATAATCCATTTGGAAATGAAGTTGTAAAAGTCATGATTGCGTACCATGACGGTTATGCAGTAATCACCTTATCAGCATCATTTTAATTTGACATTACACCGATCTGATCAAATGGATCAAAGTCGGTCAATGTTTTGCATTGATACAAAAGCACGGACCGCGCATGTTTTTTTTCCAGAAAAGCAGACGTAAACACATTGAATAATTTGGGGGATTTCAATGATTACAGTATTTTCCGGTGTATAAGGCGCACCCCCATTGAATGGTGTATTTTTATTTTTTCCCCATGTATAAGGCGCACCTTCAACGAATGAAAAAAGTTTTCCAAATATCATATATAAATATATAAAAGTTTTCCAAATATAAGGCACACCACATTATAAGGCGCTACAGAAGAAGCTGGGGTTACAAACTACTTTTACAGCGGGAAATGGAGTCGCTGGTTGTTGACAGTCGATGTGAGACCTGTTGTGGCTGGGGCTCAATATTACTTCACATAGAAGGTGCGTATTAGACGCAGGTCCTCTTTTCAAGCAAATAAAGGCTTTTGCGTGCGCCGTATACACCGGACAATAGAGTATTGTTTTCGCTGTGGCAGGGGTCGAATGTCGAATAAGTGAAAGATGTTTGATGTATTGATCTAGCTTCTCATCAAATATGCAATTGGAGTATTGTGTTTTTTTCCCCAAACCTGATTGCTGATTTGACTCCAAACACCCAGATCTTGTACAGTCTTTTAATTTTGTTCTTAATTATTGCTGCTGTGAATTGTGAATTTCTTCACTGGGAGACTAATAAAGGTGAATCTAATCTCATCTAATTTAACGGTAATCTAATCTATTCTAATATATTCATCATCTGCCATTTTGGCATTTAGAATAGTTTGAAAAGGATTTACAAATCATCATGTCATCGACATTTTACACAACATCCCAACTGGATTGGAATTGGGTTTGTATTTTATCGCAATCAGATGTCCCACTCCTGCTGAAGCCTTTTTCATTGTGCATGCATCGTGCCAAATATACAAACTTTAACTTCTCTAAGGGTCTCTCGCCACATTTTGTATTTTAAACGTTCAATTGATGGGGCCGTAGCCATCACAATAACTTAATGCTCCGCTGGGCCACCTTCAGCCATCACAAATTGATCATCATGTAAAACGTCTGGTGGTGGCCATTTGTGCATCAATCATTTCTGATTTTATTATGAGCACTTATAGTGTGCAATCACAATAGAGACAATGTCCAAATTGGGTGTGAGCCAAAGGGCACCTGAACAAGAGAATAAACATATGTCAGTTGAGGGCCATTTACTTTTTGCATATTTCCTAACTACAAATGATTACAAGATATTAAAAAAATGTCAGCCTTTGGTGTTTGAATTTTTTTTCTGTTTTGAAACATCTATTGCAGCTGTGGAGAGATTACGTAAAAAAGGTATACGGCCATCACCTACCTCACAGTGGTCTCTGTAGAGGGTCTGCAGCTTTTTGATGTCGTTCATACTGATGCGCTCTGGCAGAGGCTGAGTGCCCACCTCAGGAGCGGGAAAGTCAGGCAAGCTGTGCGCTGTGTCTGCGTGATGAAGCACATACGTATGTTTATAGGCCGTCCTTCTTTCTCTCGCTTGCACGGGGACACCGCAGACATGCAGATTAAAGGCTGGAGATTAAGATATTGAATGGAAATGTACGTGCATCTGCAAATGCCAAATAAAATAAGGATCAGAGCTCTTCGTGCACTGACCGATGTACTGCTGATGGTGTTGGCTCTGAGCTGCAACAGACTGTTCTGGAGTGTTGTTACAGTGCGAGTTCACGCACAGGTTGTCAGGCATTCCGTCGACCTTCTGCAGAGGTTTGAACCTACACGAGCAGGATAGTGATTGAATGTGAAAAAATAAGCAATTATAAAAGGGACATCACTGTCAATGGCTTCTGCATTACATTCCGCCATGGACAGGAAAGAAAAAGATATATCTGAAGCTTCAGATGATTGAGTTGACTGAAACAACTCTCAAAAATGAAACATAATCACAGTAACCCAAATCTAACTATAGTGCCTTTTTGCATTTTGTATGATGATACTAGTGCAGCGTGTTCTACCAAAGACCAATTTCTTGTGTGTTCTACGTACTTGGCAATAAAGATGATTCTGATTCTGATCACAGAAAAAAACATTGCTGCATGAGAGGTTTTTGGAGACAGAGAAGGATGGACTAGAGGAAGATAGAGAGCTAAGAATGGCTACCTTTGTTTCTGGTGGACAGGCTGCTGCCTCATGGCCATGTACTGGGTGTCCTCCTGCAACCGGTTTAGGGGAGAGTCTGGCTTCACTCGGATGCCATAGTAATGATACTTTGAGTTGCCTCTGGAAAATTCAAAAGCACCAAAGCATGTCATCTGAGTAATCACGGTCATTAGCATGTCGCTTCTGCCTATAAGCGTCGTCATACTTGTTAAATCTCCAATAGCTACTTGATTACTGTAATCTGGACCTGCGGAGTCACGGGGGAGGGACATCAAAATTAGTTGTACCTGGTTCCAAGGCGCCGGGTCCGGAGGCCCATGAAGACTGAACGGATGAGTTTGCCAAAAGAGGCGGCGTTGACTGGATCCAGTTTTTGCTCCTGGCAATGCCTCAAGTAATGGTTATAGAGGGAGCACCGGGGCAGGCTCACACCTTCCGCTGTCTCGTAGTTATCCAGCAGCCACTGGAGCTAAATATACAACAGAAAAACCTGAATCAGCCAAAGGACAGTGCAATATCAAGAAGTGGTGGATCCTATTATCTCACAACAGAGGTAGCACAGACACACTCACACAAATAGTGCCACTTAGCAGTTTTTTGACAACGATACTAGTGCAGCGTGTTCTACCGGAAACAAATTCCTTGTGTGTTCTACATACTTGGCAATAAAGATGATTCTGATTCTGATTCTGAAATTCAAGGAAGCATTTATTTTACCAGAAGTACATCATCTAGACCTCTCCTGTGCAATGCCATCTCCACCTATCATCTGACTCGCACGTACGACTACAAAGCAGTACCTACTAACATTCCAAAACAGCGGAAGCAGTCTGAGAACGACCGTCGATATTAGATACATCAAAAGACACCCTACATCAAAAGACACCCTTGATTCAACCCTATGTCATCACGGTGACGTGAGTGATCAGCACGAATGTCATCAGGAGGTGTCTTAACTTTAAAAATACATTGTAAGAGTGAAAACATTCCAACTGAAGTTATTGACTGGCACCTGTAGAGTGTCTTGATCCCAAATGCTGTCTGGAGAGTTGTGTTTTTTAATCATAATGTCTCTTCTTGCACAGTGGTTCAGAAGCACATTTCACATGATATCACATATTGAATATGAATATTATCATAGGCACTGTCTGTCAATTTAAGACAGACTCAGCCTCCTGATGTATTGGAAATAAGCTTAGAATGTTTACATTTTGCTGCTGTGATTCATCACTGTGAAAACACAAACTCACTGGCGCAATGGAACACACCCATTTAATGATTGGCTGAATTTGTCCAAATTGTCTTAGGCTGCTGCATCTCTAAAGGATACGGACACCGTGTATGTTCTGAGCCCAAGCTTATTTTTCTTTCATTTAAAACACAAACATTTAGGGGGTAAGTACATTCATAAAACCAACACTGAGTCAAAACGATTTTTGATTGTGGCGGCAAATGAGAGGTGGTCAGGGATGAATCATTTTGAAACAATAATGCTGTCACTCAAGCTATTGCAGGAGGTGGTATGTTCAACTTTGCCAACTCAAGTCAAACACAAAGCCTCCAGCATCGGCTACAGACCCCCCCCCCTTCACAAATCCTCATGTCCTTTTCAAAGACACTTCCAAATGGACTTACATGGCTGTTGAGCAGGCTGCTTTTGTGACTTGCAATTCCTTCAGACTTTTGGAGGTTTTCAATCGCCATTTCAAGCTAAAGGAAGGAGGAGGAGCATGCAAAAACATGTTGGACACAGAAGGGGGAGGTGGCAAAAGAGGGGGGGATCAAAAATAAGCAGAAGTACATTAAAACACACAAAAAAAAGATGCAGGAAAAAAGACCGTTAGCAAGCAGCCAGATCTCTGCATTTCCATTCATATCAATCAGTGTTGCCGCTAAACATTATTGCCACACAAAAGCATGCGAATCAAGAGACACAGAGTTTGGTTAGGTCTGGCTGGCAGTCAGAAACTCTAATGTATGCTAATAGGACCCACAAATAGGGACACAGGTCACATTGAGCTCAGAGACAATAGGTCGGCAGTGCAACCCCCCCCAAGTACCGCAACTTCCCAAAACAATGGCTTTGGAACACAAAAGCGCTCGCAAAGCAAGACCCCGAATATACTGACATACGCCATGGAACCATTTGTGGAGTGCATTAAGTGATTTTAACTTTGATTGGTAAGGCGATTGGGACTTTGCCATTTGGAGGAAGAAATGAAGTCCCAAAGAAATGACATGCTACTGCGGCCAACAGGAGATGTAGAAGCAAAAGAAGGGGAGAAAAAAAGAGGCGGCATCGTTCCAAGGCCGAAGAATGCTCCCGAGGGCTCTCGGCCAAATGGTAATGAGCCCCAGGGGTTGCTTTGTTTCATAGGGTGCTCAAGTGCCTGTGAAAACCTCTGAAACAAGGCATGCCTGAATTATTCAAGCCAGTGTCTCGATTTTGCAAGCTGCTTTGCTCCTGCTTCACCGCAGAGCCCAACCGGGCCAAATATATAGTTTTCCCCTCCATAGTATTTTTCGGAACAGAATATAAATGCTATTGCACCACTATCTGTGTAGCATAGTGGTTATGGGGATGCTGCAACAGTTTCAAGACTTTTTAGGGAACCTCCTCGAGCTTCTCAACCCCCCCCCCCCCCCCCCCCCCCCCCCCCCCCAAAAAAAAAAATAAATAAAAATAAAAAAAATGAGGTGTTTAGACACACCCTCAATGTGGGTTGACGAGTTGTCATTTGGTCAAAGGGTCAAAATTGTGACCGAAATGTGTCAGATGATAATTATTTGGTCACGCAATGGCCACTCAAGATCCAATTACAGTAAAGTCTTGTTATATCGATATCGGATATATCGATAGTCCCGGTTATATCGATACTATTTCTATGCACACACGGAGAAAATTACATGCAAACAGGGTCGGATATATCGATAGTCCCGGTTATATCGATATTTTTTCGGACTCCCTTGAATATCGATATAACGAGACTTTACTGTACTGTATTTTCCGGTATATAAGGCGCACCCAAAAGCCTTGATTTTCATCAAAAGATGACCCTGCGCCTTATACGCAAATGCACCTTATATATGAAATAATATTGAACCACAACAGCGCCTTATAATGTGGCGTGCCTTATATTTGTCTCATCTCATCTCATCTTCCGTACCGCTTCTTCCTCATTAGGGTCGCGGGGGTTGCTGGAGCCTATCTCAGCTGTCTTCGGGCACGAGGCGGGGGACACCCTGAATTGGTTGCCAGCCAATCGCAGGGTACACAAGGACATACAACAGTCACTCTCACACTCACACCTAGGGACAATTTGGAGTGGTCAATCTGCCTGCCATGCATGTTTTTGGAGTGTGGGAGGAAACCGGAGGACCCGGAGAAAACCCACGCGGGTCCGGGGAGAACATGCAAACTCCACACAGGGAGGCCGGACGGGGACGCGAACCGGCGACCTCTGCACTGTGAAGCCGGTGTGCTAACCACTCGACTACCGGGCCGCCCGCCTTATATTTGTAAAACTTTTATATACAGTAAAGTCTCGTTATATCGATATCGGATATATCGATAGTCCCGGTTATATTGATACTATTTCTATGCGCGCACGGAGAAAATTACATGCAAACAGGGTCGGATATATCGATAGTCCCGGTTATATCAATATTTTTTCGGACTCCCTTGAATATCGATGTAACGAGACTTTACTGTATTTATATATTATATTTTGAAACCTGTTTTCATTCATTGAAGGTGCGCCTTTTAGTCCGGTCTGCTGTATATATGGAAAATGTTAAAATACACCATTCATTGAGGGTGCGGTGCGCCTTATATTCCGATGCACCTTATACACTGGAAAATACGGTACCTCATACCACCCTGCTTATATTATAAATTGCTTGAATACAGGTTGATAGGATACTTTGTGTTATTATTACCAGACTGGTATAAAAAGAGAAAAAACAGCGAAAGGATGGTGGATACATGTTTCTCACCATAGCTGAAGAAGAGCGAGAAGAGTGTGAGACATGGTTGCGGCTTCCTTCCATGTTTCCTCCGTGGATCAAATAAGTGCTGCCGCTGGAGATGATATGGCTGCTGCTGACGTCCATGGCAATGCCCACCATGCTATGAGCTGGTACCCCGCCACTTGCGGAGGAGACCACGGTGGCAACGTGAGCTCCACCGGCTTGCGAGTCAAAGTACGATCCCCCGCTGCTCTGACCGTACAACTGAGACTCTGGGTTGTAGTAGGCCGTGCGACTAGTGAGGAATCAGGGTGGTTAGCCAGTAATAAGAAAAAATGTATACCGCAGAACCTTTCTCGTGAGAATAGCAGGTTAACATAGGGATGAACACTTAGAGTTGTGTATGCAAGGCTAAGAGCCAACTGAGACTGGGTGGTTCAGAGTTGTATAGCAGGACGATATTGTACAATCCTATACAGCTTGTTGGATTTCATTTCCGTAGATGTGTCACGGTGTTGCTTTAAATGAGAGGTGATGTTACAACGCTTACATTGTCCCATTAGTGTAAACAGCCTCTCCGCCTTCCCCTACATAGTGCACCTGGGATGGATAGACATGTTGTGACTGCTGCACCTACAGAGAATGAACACAAATTCAAAGTGTGGTAATTTTAAACCCTCATTAAGTTTAGTAAAAGGCCATGAACCAAACACTGCAAAGTGCCAAACACCCACTGTGTGCTTTTATCCAGTTACGGTAAATTATTCAGTGGAAAAAGTATGACAACCATTTTTTTTTCATCCTTGAATGTAGACTATCATCAAAAGAGCTCTTGTTTGTGTATTTATATCAAAGAATCAATTAAAACAAATTGAGGTGGAAAAATAGTGATTCAGATAAATAAATAAATAAATAAACCGAAGTGTTGCTCAGTGCTCCATCCCAAACTTTCAAGCGCAAAACCAAAGCAACCGCACCAATTGAGGTCCAAACAGTGACACCCAAATGAAAAAGAAGGCTGTGTGTTTCCTCATCGAGACAGGAAGCGACAGTGAAGCTTGGATGAATCCAATTCCAATGAAGTTGGGATGCGGTGTTAAGTACAAATAAAAGCACAACATGATTTGGAAACAATCATGACCTATATTTGATTGAATACATAACAAGACAAGATATTTAATGATCAAACTGAGAAACTAAATTGTTTTTATCAAATGATCACTTAGTAAAGGATTTTATGACAATATGTTCCAAAAAAGTCAGGGCAGGTGACAAGACACTGAGAAAGTTGAGGAATGCTCATCAAACGCCTGTTTGAAATATCCCATTGATGAACAGGCTAACTGGGAAAATGTGGGTCCTGTGATTGAGTATAGGAATAGGAGCTTTGATGATTAGCATTACTCATTTACAAGCAAAGATGGGGTGAGCTTCACATCCGCATGAGAATGAGTTTATCTTGATGACAAAGGTCCTCAGTGTACAATTGCAAAGAATGACGAGTCCATACTTCAAATTGGTTCCCTTGAAACTTGTGGACATAGGGTCATCCGGGCCAAAGAGGACAATAATCATCCGGCCTGTTGTGGATGCTAAATTTAAAATCCTGCAACTGTGATGTAATGGGGCTGAGTTAGTGTCAATGGCACGGGTAACTTGCACATCCGCGACGGTACCGTGAATTCTGGAAGGTGCACACGGGTTTTGGAGAAAAATATGCTTCCAGTCATCGGAAGATCTTTTTCATGGATGCTCCTGCTTATTTCAGCAAGACAATGCCAAACCACATCCTGCATGTGTTACAACTGTGTGGCTTAATAGAAAAAGAGAGCAGCTACAAAACTGGTCTGCCTGCAATCCAAACCTGTCTCCTTGATATAATGTGTGGGGCATTATGAAGCATAAAAACAACAGGGACAGCACGATAAAGCTGTATATCCTAGAAAGTTGGAAAGAATTCCTCCTACAAAACATCAACAATTAAGTGTCCTCAATTCCCAAATGTCGATTGACGACTGTAAGGAACGCAGTATAAACAGGAACCTGACCCAGCTTGATTACAATGTGATGCAGCCATACAATTAGACATTCATTATCATCTGCTAAAATTTTACCAGTTTGAACATTAAATATATTGTCTTTGTAGCGTGTTCAATTAAATATGGCTTAATCGCAATCTGTAAACCATTGTGTTCTGTTTTTGTTTGTTCAACACAACATCCCAACTTCATTGGAATTGGGTTTTCACAACATAATTCATGCAAGTAGTTCTGCTGGGAAATATTAATGTAAAAATGTAATGACAAAAGTTACACAACTCTGTGACGGCACTCACTCACACAAGCGTGCAAAAACGTGGGGCAAAGCCTGATGTGATCTTTCTTAGTGTAGTGCGGACAAAATAAAGTTGACACCTTGAGAACTGTGCAGCCAACATGCCAAGATTCTTCTATGAAAACAAATATTTCAAGTGATTCCCCAGTACCAGTGAGAGTATTTCATAAAAGGAGTCGTGCAAAGTCACAGGCAGCGGGCCAGGCTCAGCCAGAGAAAGACACCCGAGAGCAGAGAAAGCTTAAGAGTATGCATTCAGCTTTCCATCAGCAGCTTTCAGTGAATGATTAACCGCTAGGCCATTGTTAGAACAATATGTATTCCTCACAGTCTGTGCTGATTAAGTCAAACGTAAATTCTGACCCTAATCTGACACACACACAAACAACAAGACTGTCAACATGATGTGTCTTTACAGCTAATATTTGTAATATCTTGTAGTTTTGCTCAAGAAGAATGCAAGGCTCGTCGATGAAAAGGTTTCTTCAGCCGTCATCTGTACTTTTTTGAAGGTGTCGGACGTTTCGCTTCTTATCCAAGATGCTTCTTCAGCGATGTCCGATACGACCAGTAATCGGCCATAAATATATACCCCTCATAATTAGGGATATATATTTATGCCCGATACTACCAGTAAGACTTTAGTTCGCTGACGAAGCATCTTGGATAAGAAGCGAAACATCCGACACCTTCAAAAGAAGTAAAGATGACGGCTGAAGAAACCTTTTCATCGATGGACCACTCCTGTACGACTGAGAGCTTACACAGACGTAAAGCAAGGCTCGGTATCAGGATCTTTAAGGTCAAGGGGTACATGACTACGCTCACAGCACTGTATATATCTTTACAGTACTGTGTACCTGTGCAGGCACCTCTTGAGCCCTGGATACTGAAAGCTGCTGTACTTGTCCTCCCTTCTGAACTGAGCCTGTGGCTTGTACCAGCGCTCTCTGTGTAGAATACAAGACATGGCTCCATTACAAATGTATGCAGGTATCATGGCAAACACGGACGGCTACATTGCCACCAACAGATTCCATTCCTTAAAAATAGGTGTTGACAGAAATACCTTCTGCAAACAGCTGAGATGGAGATGAGATTGACATTTAATGATTAGCACATAAACACGTTTCACTTGTTCAATTATGAATCAATCGGTGGCGTGTTTCATTTACCGTGAGTTTGTGAGGTTACCTTATGGGAAGATTTTTTTAAAATTAATGAATAAATAAATCCATTTTTATCAACAGGGTGGTTTGAAATCATTTAGTTAAAAAAAATATTTAGTTTGACTCCTAAATTTAGCCATACAGTTACAGCCATCCATGTTGTGTTCGCATCCTACCTGTTGGGAGGCTGGGACAGGCTGTACCACAGGGGCCTGAGCTGATGATGACGTCCGCAGCGCCGCCACGCTGGGCGAAGTGTCGGAGCCGCCCTCAGTGCTCTGCATGCTGTTTTGAAAGAAGGCCAGAAGCAAGCGAGAGAAGAGCGAGTTAGAGAAGTGAAAAGATTCAGAAACACATGAACAGTTACTGACTGTATGCACTGATAGTGCACAGTACCAAGTACAGGAGTAGTGGGCAACTTAAAGGACAACCGACGCCTCAGGACAAGTTGTGTCCATAATTTGTAAAATCACTTCAAATGACTTCTACTGAGCGTATTTTACAAAGATTCCACGGCATATAGCTATATTTTACGTTTTAAGCCTCGCGCTGAATATTCCGGAAGTCTTGTTTTTGAGTTGGTGACGAGTCCTCACCCTATGTCACTGAAGGAATGCCCCTGACTGAGAAAGCGACAAACAATGCATTTTGGGTACTTTGTTTGGTCTGAAAACTTCGTGTTGATCCGCGTTGATGGCCAAATTAGAAGGAAAACACATATATAATGCAATGGTGAATCGTTGTGTGTTGCACCAAGACTACTATTTGATATTCACTGACACAAATTCCCAGCAGACAAATCAGCCCATTTCCAACGGAGCTTGGGCGCCATCTTGTGCATTTTCTGGGATGCTACATTGGAGTCCAGACGCCTCAAAATGACACGGAAGGACTTTTTTAATCGATTGCAAACATTTATGCTTTCCTCTTCAGAACTACAGTGAGACCTCAACTTACAAACACCTCAACTTTCAAACTTTTTGCCTTATAAACGTCAAATTTATGAAAATTAAACCTTCTAATAAGCACTATTTTCATAATACACACCCACCGCGGCTGGCGGAGTGATCTTAGGCGGAAGCACACGACCGAACAGCACCAGAGGTTAAGTTACCAACAGTCCTTATGGAAGGTGACTCTGCTTCCATAAGCCATCAACGACCATCAAAAAGGTCAATAAAACTTTATTTTACAGCACAGTTTATTTCTTTAATTACATTCGTCATGTAATGCGCCTCTCTTTCCAAAGAGCAATTCCCTTTGACCTTCGACCTCCGACGCCATTCCATCAAGCCATAAATGACCATCACAAATGTAAATAAAGTGACTTTATGATACAATGCAGTGTATTTCTTTCATTACAATACAATAGCACATTTATTATACACAGAATAACGTATGTTGTGTGTAGTTTTAAGGTTTATTTAGTTGAAAAGTATATTTTATGGAAACCCGGGAACGGATTATTCCCATTTTAATGGTTTCCAATGGGAATTTTTTTTTAGATACACACTTTTCGCCTTACACACTCTGTCTGGGAACCAATTAAGTTCGTAAGTTGAGGTCTCACTGTATGTGAATCATATTCATAACTGGATGAGTTAACAAGAAAGCATCTTCTACAGTCAATAACTGTTCATGTGTTTCTGAATCTTTTCACTTCTCGAACTCACTCTTCTCTCGCTTGCTTCTGGCCTTCTTTCAAAACAGCATGCAGAGCACTGAGTACGACCGAAGAGCACCAGAGGTTAAGTTACCAACAGTCCTTATGGAAGGTGACTCTCCTTCCATAAGCCATCAACGACCATCAAAAAGGTCAATAAAACTTTATTTTACAGCACAGTTTATTTCTTTAATTACATTCGTCATGTAATGCGCCTCTCTTTCCAAAGAGCAATTCCCTTTGACCTTCGACACCATTCCATCAAGCCATAAATGACCATCACAAATGTAAATAAAGTGACTTTATGATACAATGCAGTGTATTTCTTTCATTACAATACAATAGCACATTTATTATACACAGAATAACGTATGTTGTGTGTAGTTTTAAGGTTTATTTAGTTGAAAAGTATATTTTATGGAAACCCGCGAACGGATTATTCCCATTTTAATGGTTTCCAATGGGAATTCTTTTTTTAGATACACACTTTTCGCCTTACACACTGTCTGGGAACCAATTAAGTTCGTAAGTTGAGGTCTCGCTGTATTTGAATCATATTCATAACTGGATGAGTTAACAAGAAAGCATCTTCTCCGAATCTGAAGCCATTGTTTTAATTCTCGAGCAAGGCAAGACGTCTTGGCGTGACGTCACGAACAAGGGGGCGGGACCTTCTGAAACTGAAACTTTCTGAGGTCATTTTGAAGTAGTTTTGGAACACTAAGTCATTTTTATTGGTGTTTTTCATTTGACTAAAAAGATCAGCCTGTGTGTTTTGGGTATTTTAGATGCTATAAAATGTTTTTCTGATGTCAGTTATAGGAAACAACAAAATCGTGTTGGTTGTCCTTTAAATCACAGAACAGGGCCACAATTTTTTACAGGGTACCTGATTTGCTCTGTAGGCCCTTGCACTTCCCAACCATATGTATGGCAAAAATGCCATATGTTATGGGAAAATGTGTTTTTTTAACATCACAGTATTATGCCCAATTGTTTGTAAATACTTTTCAATAAGCAAACCACATTATATTATATATATTATATTTGGCCTTAACAAAAACATCCCGAGGGGAGTTTGCGGTTCACCACTTTGAGCTGATTATTAGGCCATAACCTGTAGCCTTTATCACTTGCAAAAGAAGCTATGCTTCATGACAGACTTTTAAAATATGCAGACAGTACATATGCAGGCAGGTAATTTCATTTCAAGCAGGGAAAAGACACGGCTACTTCCGAATGACATCACCAAGAGGAGTCTCTCAACTTCCTTTTTTCGAATAATGTGTTCTGAATAGAAAAAAAGGATAGAGAGGAAACACAGTGACACCAAGGCTCAACCCTTCCTAAAAAAGGCAAAGTGAGGAATAGTGTGAGCAATGGGGGTGATGAGATGATACAAATTACAAAGGGGAGTAGGAAATACAAAGACTTTCCCTCGGAGCAAGTCTAATGGGTGGGACGAAAATGACAACGGGTCTGCAGGCCTGAGAAGAGTCCTGATAATGCCCAGTGCTTGTTTAGAACCAGAGGCACTCCCCAAGGGCCCAAATAATCCAGCTGATGTGAGGAAATTCCCGAATGCTTTGCAAACTTATTTTGGTTACCATGGTGAAGAATCCATGGCAACCACCCCCAACTCAAAGCTCTCCCCCCTCCTCGTACACCCCGACCCCCACCGCCCAACCTCCGCCTTTCTTGCATAAGTACTTCGGAGGGTGACCGTAAAGACCTGAGTGAGGGAGGGAAGCAATGAAGATGCTCTGGGGCGGGGTGGGATGCTTTCATTTAATGAGCAGCATTAAAGACAAAAAGACTGGCTGAAAGATGTGTAGTCTATGTAGATAGTTGTAATAACTCAAACCACACTGTGCCAAATCACAACAATAACACAATATCAACAATATTGAGGGTTTGTTGATAATGCACAAAAGCAACAAATGCGGGAACTTGTGGTCCTCAGCTTCATCCAAACAAAAGAATTATAACCATGCAACTTAAAATATCCAATCAGCACAATATTCTTGCAACCACAGCGTCACATACAATTGTCTCAATGTTAATTCATTTTTTAATAGTTTATTGGCTTTCTCTGAACAAAAAGAAGGACAAATCCAAGCATGAGAGAACATACAAACGCCACAAATAGGCAGACCCCAGATTCGGTAAACAACAATAACAGTTCAAATTTTCTTGTTTTCCTTTTTGGTAAATCCGAAAAATAATCTCATCTATGACTCTAAACTGATATAATCACAACCGTGAGTTTGTGTTTTCCCCTTGCAGCCCTCGTCAGCAGTGGGAAGAGGGGAAGTATGTCTTCTTCAAGATAGAAAACAATACATGATGTGGGTGTGTCACCACTGTCCTTTCCACAAGAACAAGCCATGACTAACAGACTGAAAGAGTTATGCAGAAATTTCACTCTGTAAGGGTGTATGTGTGTGTGTGCGCGCTCACATATGTGCACGTTTGTGTGACGGCATCTGCACGCGTGTGCATGCGTGCGTGTGTGTGTGCGTGAAACAAAAACACAGTTGGTCAAAAACATGGCAATTTTACATTAAAATCCTCAATTTCATGAAGCGATCATTAAAATGATGCCAACAGAGATTAACACTTCAAAAAGATGCTACACTTCTTTTTCGTCACTCCGAGGAAAGGAATTTGCCAATAGAGTGTAAATCAAGTTCAAAATAAACAACCAACACATTTCCTGTAACAAATCTTCACATTTGTAATCTTCCTCAAATAAAACAACAAATGCCTGAAAGATACATTGGCTTCTTTGATGCACTGAAAAGTTTGTGTGTCCATTGAAGTCCATTAAAGGGCTGGGGGGTTTTATAGGTAGAATGAAGTATGCCAAATTCCTGCGTGTAAAAAAAAGAAAAAAAGAATCAGAGGGAGGACGAAAAGTCATGCAAATTTCCCTCCGGTGACTGTGTGAAACAGACAAAAGTTCAACAATGCAGGAGACGGACAACACGACTACAAAATGCTACTCGTGATGCCCTGCTGTTTGGGGAGAGACTTCAAGGCCTTCAGACCAAATACTAATTTTCTCTCCACGTCAGCACACCAACTGCTTTTTTTGGGTGTGAGTCATTGAGCCTTGTTTATGTCACCACTAGGTGACAGCCTTTTGAGAGTAAGCAGGTTTTTAAAACTGCTTTAAAAAATCTTAATAATAAAAATACTTTTGAAAGGATTGCAAAAGATTCGTTATTGTGCAACCCCTTAGACAGAGGGGATTTAAATATGTTCCTCTGACAGTTCAAACTTTAACAGAACTCAATCAGAGAAAAACACATACAGATGTTCAATTAAAGGAAGGCGCTCACAGTCTTGGCTCATGTTTGCACTGGCTCACATTGTTTGCAGAGCAACAACCGTTGCCTGTGGCAACAACGTCCACTCCCGTTACTAGGAGCCTGTTGCTATGCAACGAACAGAATACTTCCCAAACCAAACAATGCCACCACCACAACCACCCCCCACATGATCTGTCTATCTCACACTAAGTAGAAACTCACTACAATAAACACCATGTAAGCTATACATTTCAGACACTGGGGGGCATACAAGTATTTCTGTGGGGCTGTTATGTAAAAGAAAACTGTAGACTTGGTGTGGCTTAAGACGTCATAGAAGTGGACATTATGAAGAGTTCTCATTGGTGGTCAGAGGCAGGAAGGATGGATGTTTTCAGCATCAAGTGTAAACCAGTCGATTTTTCAAGGTTGCCTTGCATTCATGCCAAATGACAATTAACCCAAACCAAGATCTTTCCAAAGTTGCTTATGCAAAGAGAGAATGGTCAAACCGTTTAAGGAGTTTTCTTCGTTTTTTTTTCAAACAGGAACAGACACCTGTTGAATGTGAAAAGCAATATGTTGTTGGTAGGGAGGTTCTGTACAGTATCTGGCAATTATATTCATTTATTTAATACCTTTCTAACTCAACCAAATTACGTATTACTAGGGCCTGCAAGAGAGCACCTGGATTTAGAGAACACACGCACACACACACACGCACATAGACACACACGCACACAGACACACACGCACACACACACACACAAAAGGGTACATTAAGATGATGGAGATTTCCACAACAGAGGTCGGTCTTCAAGTTGTCTCATTAATTCATGGCTAATCCCATTGCAGTGGCTGTTTGGGGTGCAGATGTCAGGGCAGAGTCAATGTGAACTAAGCAACCCCCACCCAACGTGGGTGGGGGTTCGACTCTCACCTCTCTACCTCAAATCATCAGGAAAGCAACCTGTCCACTCAGTCACCATGCGCACTGCAGGCCTGACAGTCACAGCCAGATCAAACGGTTTCTAGGGCAACGGTGCGTTTGCCCAAGCTCTATGCGAGCAACTTCCTCCCTCCCCCAACGCTGTACCTCTTTCTAACCTTTTCCAGATTTTTATAACTGCCCTGTCGACCCACTAGACCCCGCCTGGCACACCCGAGACAGGCAAAAAATGAATACAATCACATTGTCATGATTTGCGCACAAGCCACATCTTCACAAGACATTCATCTTTTAAATAACATGAGCAAACATATGCCTAAATCACAGGTGTCAAAGTCAAGGCCCGCGGGCCAAATCCAGCCCGCCACATCATTTTTTTCGGCCCGCGAAAGCAAATCAAACTTGTTAAATTCCATGATGATAGCTAAAATCTGAGCCAAAATGTCATATTTTTGGATGTCAACCACAATAAGTCATTATTCTTGACTTCAGATTTGAAAACGAGTTATTCATTAATTTGCTGTGTGCTCTATATCATCTTTATTGCCAAGTATGTAGAACACACAAGGAATTTGTTTCTGGTAGAACACGCTGCACTAGTATCGTCGTTAAAAAAAAAACTGCTAAGTGGCACTATACAGTTCCATTTTGGCTACTGTTGAAAGAGTTCAAAGAGTTCAAAGAGTTAATGGCTTGGAGGAAAAAGCTGTTTAAATGTCTGCTGGATTTGGTGCGGATGGATCGGTAGCGCCTGCCTGAGGGGAGTAGCTGGAAAAGGTGGTGGGCAGGGTGCGCAGGGTCCAATCATCACAGAGCACAATTTTCTAAGTCCAGTCTTTGTCAGTTTACCTAAGTTTCATTTGAAGTCATATTTTCTGTCCAATTAAAAAAAAAACGAATCACTATAGAACCAAATTCAGTGAGGGGGGGAAATTAAGAAAGAAAAACAGTTTTCACTCCCAAAATGCTGGTCATCATGCAATATACATTCGCATTTACGCATTGACAAGAACACATACTCTCTGGATGACTTTGTTGCAAGCTTTGAAGCTGAATGAACATGTTCCAAAAAGTCCTTTGAAGAAAGGAAAAGTGAAGAGAGAATGGTGGGCTCCAGTTAGCTATGGCCGCTTCAAGGGGGAGGGAATTTGTATTGTAATGCAAATGTCACTGCCTTGCCTGCTGTTTGTGGCAGGAAATTTAATTAGCAGTTGTGTAGCCACGATACAAACAGGGGGAATGTAAAGAATGCCCGTGATGACACACACGCACAGAGAAGAAACATTCCCATTTCACGACCAGTTTCAACTTGTTGCCACAGCGTATGAGCCAATCAGTCTCAACATTTCTTTGGCATATGACAACATGTGTTTTTTTTGGTATCCTAGCAACAGAAGCCCACAATGATTTGCAAAGCCACTCCAATTCTGTATACTCAACTGTTTCCACGGCTTCTTAATGGACTATCTGTATTAATTAAAACTTTTTTTCTATGGTGAAACAACGACTATAACAAGTTCCAAAGAGTCCGTTTTATTTCCACTTAATAAGTTCATCTTTGCTCTGTGTATTCAGGATGTGCGTTTCAGTTCATAATTGAAGTTCATCCAAGACAGCATAGGGTGCAAAAAAAGATATGGTTCAGGTGTCTAATATGGAGGCAAGTGCAACTTTGAATCATTTCGATGGATGCACTAAATGGCAAGGACTCTGATGACTCTGCACGTGTAAACTGGAGAGTGGGCTGAGCACTTCTCCCTGGTGCTACAGCGGGCCTCATCAAGATCAGCTAAATACAGCATCAGCAAACACACACACACACACACACGCAAGCGCGCACACACACGCACACAAACACATACACACACACAAAGACCATGTGACCAAAAGCCATGACAGGTCACCCTCCGTACAAGGGACCACTGCAGCTGTCCTCTTGAGAGCTACACTTTACAACAGATGCGGGTCCGCAGAGAATGAACGTGTTCACAAAAATGAAGAATAGTGGGCCCTGAAGAAGATGCATTATTGGCTGATCATGCTAGAAATTGTGCAATTTTGATCATCTGCATGAAATAAGACACAACCTCATTCGCTCCAGAGTCATTCTGTGCTGATCTTGAAAGCGAATCTATTGTTCATCTCACCTCATGTCTTGTGAGTATAAATCTTATACACTGGGAGGGGAAGTTCCACCTCCGCGACCTCAAACATCCAATCACAAAGAAATAGATACCAAGTTGGACTGGTAAAAAGTTCTCATAATATTTTAAAAGAACTCACTCAAGTATGTGTGGTTTATTTATTTAGTTTGTTTCATTTTAAAATCTCTTGATTCAAAATAGCTTGAGTTACTTAGCATAGTTATTCATTCAGTCGATCACAAGTGCAATCTGGAGGCAGACTTGTTTGAACTCACATGGAAATATGGGGAAAAAAAATTGGTGGAGACAAACGGATTTGAAAATGTGCTACTTTGTCACATACACGATAACCAATGTAGGGCAAAATCATCTTTGCGGTCTGTCTGATTTGTACAACGCGGCCGGCTTCCAACAGGAGCAAAAATGAGGTAGCCTCGGCAATAGGGCATGGCAGGCAACTCAGTGTATGGACTTGTTTACAGCTGTTGAACCAAGAGGTAGCAAGAGTTTGAGTAAAAGCCCTGACCACCTGAATGACTGCTGATGTTCATGCTTTTTTTGTCATATGAGGGTATGTTGAAAACAGTGTAAACATTAAATGTTGTAATTATATGATTTTTTTTCCAGAAAGAACTTGGGAGGGTTTCAAGTCTTTTTTTACTACTGCAATTTCGCAAGGGTGAGGGTCACCTGCGGATTAACTATATGCATAATTCAAATGATATATTGCACGGTCATCTGATTAAATCATTGATCAACCCTATAAACCCCGATGGCGTAAAGCCAACTATAATGCGCGGTAGTTTGAAAATAAAATAATTCTGAAAAAAGCAACAGCCTTTTGATTTCATGCTCAACACAAGCGCCAAGACATACATCGACGACAGGCAACATCTCACTTAGTTTAATTATCCCATTGAAGGGCCTTTTCTTTGTGGCCTGCCTCTGCAAGCATGAAATATGCACTTTAACCGCACAGTGAGATGAAAATAACCTGATTAAACCACGGCCATTGAAAAGAATAATATTTTATGTTCCTCTTTTTTTCCATGACTTGGGTGTATTTGTGTGTCAAGTTGCCATGTAAACATAACATTGTCACTCTGGCACTCTGAAAACATATCGCAATTGACAAGCATAATAACTTAAACACCAACCAAGGTCTTCAGTTCAATGAAGGAAAAAGTGGCATGATTAATCCTAAATGGAATTTAGTCAACTTGTTTGATAAGCGTATGGCTTCTATATACTATATAATATAAACGGGTGATACCATTAATTAAATATCAACCATACTAATCAGATAAGATAACAAAACCTTTATTAGTCTCATAATGGGGAAATTCCCAATTCACAGCAACAAGGTTATGAAAGGAAGACGTAAAAGAATAAAATATAGGACCTACTGTAAAGGCAGCCACTCTCGCCGTGCCATCAATAAGTCAAATTAACAAAAATAATAGGACACAGCACATAAACCACAGTCAATCAATCATAACCACTTTTCTGCATCCTCTGTTACATGAAGCAGTTATCGATGACAAACGGATACCTCATAAACAAACGATAACTTACAATACAACAACTATTAATACAAACAATGCAATGCAAACACTTCCATTTGCCCTCATCATTAGATGTCTGTTAGAATGTATTGCTTGCAAATCAGAACCACTGAGGACATGAAACGTATTGTGGTGTTTTTGCAGTTCACTGTTGCAGCTATTCTTGTTTCTTAATTAAACACATCTTAACAAAGCATATGGCGTAAATAAAAGTCACATGGTCCATCGGTCCTGACATTTGAGTTAGTGGGAATAGACAACTGAAAGTTTGACTCAAATGATTATGCAGTGCGGAGCTTAATTAGACACACTTTCACGCTGCAAAGATGCCTCTGATGCTTCAGTGGTAAGCAGCATTACAAATGACCGAGCACCTGACAGCTGTCTCTGAAAAGATCCTTCATTAGAATCATTGTCCCCCTGGAGACACAACACAACCGATTCCGGGGGGGATTTCAGGTACCGTACAAAAAAAATGTGTCGAGAAAGCAGCCTCGCTTGTTTGTACAAATAATAATAATAATAATAATAATAATAATAATAATAATAATGGTTTATTGAATAAGTAGCCCTGTGAGGTGCATTTTGGTAGATATTTTGCATAAGAACCACAAAGTTTTGCATAGTGTACACTGGTTGCTGGTTATATGCGATAGTGTTTCACTTCATAGCCACAACATGGTTTAGGTGATGTGTACTTAAAATGGCTTTGTGAAAGCTTACTATAAATCCATTCCCCTGGTGTGTACGCATCATTTACACGATTTATAGTGTGTTCCTCCGCCATACCATGGGTCATCATTTGTAGTGCAAATAAATCACAGGTTTTCATACCATTTCATAAATGTTAAGTCTCACAATTTGGTCGGGAGACTCTCAATTTTGACCACAATACTCACTATATAAATCAACTACTGACACAATACAGACAGTTCATTAGTAAATTTAAACAAAAGAAAATGTAAAAAACAAAATACATGTGTATACTAATTGAATGTATTAATAAACAATGAAAGTTTGGCCAACACAAACATTCAAATCAAACCGCTGAAGACACCGATTCGCTGTGGTGACCCCTTGAAGGGAAAAGCTGAAAGGAAAAGATTTACTTCTAATTTACACTTTTTTAACGCTCACATTATTTTAACACGTACCAGAGTCGCGAGTACAAAAATCTCCTGATTTATGATTTCTGAAACTTAACATGTATGCGATTGCTTTTTGTGGGTTTGAATTTAGTGTACGCAAAGACAATTTCTGAATATTTTTCTATGTGCCATTTGTGTTTTTTTTGCTGCTCGTGTGTCTGAATGTTTCTAATTACCATCATATCAATGCTATAATCAACTAGCCTATTGATAGCATTTGACATTGTATTTAATCGTTAAACTAGCAGATTTTTATTAAACGATTTTTAATGAACATTTAAATATTTAAATACAGTGTCCATGTTTTAGCAGTCAACCTCCAGTATTGTGGGATCAGGTGTGAAAGGAGACACCAACGAATAATTTTCTTTCATAACTTTGCTGCTGTGAAATGTACATTTCTCCACTGCGAGACTAATAAAGACAAATCCAATCCAATCCAATTTTACAATGGAGCTTCATGAATAGGTTGAAATGTATTTAAAGCAAAATTATCTCCGTCATTAAACATCACAAAATTGACATATGGTGGCCAGTCTTTATCGGGTGCCACGCGATAAACGAGGTTTTACGTTGTATGTGAATGCAGTAAAGACTTGCAAAGTGTAAATGCTCGGAGTAGAAACGAACCAGCAGTGGAAAGGAACACCACATCGCCACCTAGCTGAAAATTATCTTGGATGTGTTTTATGTTGAATCCGGTATCAGGTTGGCGTGATTGATCTTCATTCGGCATTCGAGGTCATTTGCAAAGAAATAGTACGTAAGAGGTGTCGTCGAACTCAGCAAATTCAGTTGAAGTATGACAAGACACGAGCTGACAGCAACAACAAAGTTTTGGTTACGTGAGCCTGAGCCTCGGGCAGCCCGAACTTTGCTAAGACTAGGAACGCTGCGCTGCCACCTGTTTGAGTGCTAGTCCGACAACAACACACCACAGTTTAAGTTAGTGGAACAACACATGGTTGCAGATAAAGAAGAAACGTGTACTTGAAACGGAGAACACACAAGGCGACGCTTCCGACATTAGCAGCAGGCTAAAAGCAAGGAGGGTTACGTTAGCCCGATCCTTCGTGCTGCCGCGCACAAAAAAAAAGCAGACGAAGGCGCCTTCGTGTCCCCATACAACATTGCAACAAGTGGCCAAGTGATGTTGAAAGCAGCCCAAGTTGGAACTACGTTGACAAGCAAGCAGCAGATGTGAAATCGACATTTTGTGAGCTGACAGACATTTTGAGCTTTAAAGGCGTACGACTGGAAGCGTTGGCTAACTGCAACGCGGAAACAACGTCTCAACTTCGTTGTGGTGGGAAAATGACGCACGGCCGCCATGTCATCAAGCGTTTCTTAAATAAAAGTCACTTTTAAAGAATATAGTCACCTTAGTTTTCCGAAAACTTGTGCCCGTGTCTTTCTAGTCACTCTCCCCTACTCGTTCGATGACCCCCAGATGCTGCTGCTGCGGCTGCTGTTGCTGAGTGTTGCGCCGGTTGGCAAGAAACTGTCTCCAAGGCTACAGTCACTATGGCGCAACGGGGTCTCGAGGCAACTGTTGCTACACTGGAGTGGAGACGTCACAGTCCGCTCCGTGCTGGGGGGGGGGGGGGGGGGGGGGGGCCAAGGCGGCAAATCCCACCCACAGACAATTAAACTCTCAATTGGACCCCCGCCACCGGAGGGCAGTCTTGATAAGCCAGGTGGTGAATTGCGGCTCCTCATTGGTTGTTTGTGGAATCATGCCCATTTAAGAGCCACAAAGATGGTACAATAATTTACAGTCTTGTCTGTTACAAAAAGCAAACAAACAAGTGCTTCTTCTTCTTCTTTTCCTTTTGACTTTTGCTTTCAGGGGTCAGTGTCCTCCATCTAACCCGGTTTTGTGCATCCTCTTCTCTCACACCAGCTACCTTCATGTCCTCTTTGACAACATCCATAAACGTCCTCTTAGGTCTTCCTTTCGGTCTCTTGCCTGGCAGTTCAAGGCTCAGCGTCCTTCCGATATAGTCACTCTTTTTACTCTGTGTCTAAACCATGCAGTCTGGCCTCTCTGACTTAAGTAAGTTCAGGGTGTCCCCCACCTACGACCCGAATGCAGTTGCGATAGGCTCCACCCAGACAACCGCCCGAACCCAATGAGGATGAGCAGATCGGAAAATAGAGGAATGTATTTGTCGTCTTCATTTTCTTCCGCTGAACAGCGGCATCTTTTTTGTACATAACCCTATCTTCCTGCACGACCAAGTTCAGCACACGGTGGCAGCAGACATCTAATTACTGAATTGTGAGAGCGTCTTTCTCCACTTTTTCTTTACTCAAAAAGAGAAAAAGAAAATAAGTGAAAGGGAAAATGTTTGACGAAAACGCATGCGTTTTCTGTTTCAATATAAGAACCAATAAAACGCAAAACAACAGAAGTCTAGAAAACTATTCACCCAAACTATAGTGAAACCTCCTGGCAATGAATGTGATAATGAAGTACGTTTATGTGAAGAGCTAAAGAACATACAACTTTCGTGTCCTACAATAACACAGGGACAAAAGAACTCAAGTCTTACTTTCATTCATTCATTTACCGCACGGTTTCTTCCTCACAAGAAATGATTCATACTTATAGGGGTCATGTCAACTATAAATTAGGAAAGGTTACCATTTTTCTCTCACCATCCATCCATCCATCCATCCATCCATCCATCCATCCATCCATCCTCTAATCCCCTCATCCTCAATACCCGAGTACTGGGAGAAACCTCGCTCAGGCAAGCAAACATGATGCGAACTCCACATACAGTATTTTCTAATCCCATTTTCCCTTGGGCAGTCGGCGGGAGGGAGGTCGGGAACGACGGGGAGGAGTGGGGTCACCCTGAACTGGTTAACGGAGTCAATAGCTGGGCACACAAAGACGAACAGCCACCTGCGGTCGCAATCACACTTATAGGACTTATTTTCCTTATGGCTTTTCCCTTCAAGGGGTCGCCACAGTGAATCAGTGTCCTCCATCTTCAGAGGTTTGATTCGCATGTTTGTTTTGGCCAAGCTTTTACGTCGGATGCCCTTCCTGACACAACCCTCTGTATTTATTCAGGCTTTGGACCGACACAATAAGACACTGGCTTGTGTCCCCTTGTGGCGACAGAACAAGCAACTCTATTTGTCTCATAATGGATTTACAGCAGCAAAAGTGTGAACATGAGAAAGTAGAGGAATAAAGAAGTATTTAAATAAATATAGATATAAATATCTTCCCAGCCCTGCAAAGGTCAGTGCTGTTGGACAGTCTGCAGTGGGATGGATGCATGCCTTGAGGAGCTCGCGATAAGAAGAAAGGAGCGTCAGCACAGAGCGCCGATGCATATGTGGAACTGTCGCGGCTTGGAATTGAAGCGGATTTACGTGGAACGGGAGATGTGAGACAATCTCTTTTCATCAATGGATGCTACAGCTGCGTGTTTGCTTTCAACATTTAGCTTGTAGTAGACATGCACATTCTACCATGACGTCCCTGATCCACTGCAGAAAAGGACGCTTTGATCCTCTCCTCTTTCATCTAGAACTGCTTCAAAGAGGGTACGGCAAGGGCTGACGAATGAATGACTCTGTGTCTTTGTGTTGTCATATTTGTCATTTAGTTTTTTGTTGTTGTTATTTTGACTTCAAGATGGCGCCTCGAGAGTGGCGGCCTTTCCAGCAGCTCCTGTATTTTGTTTTTCTACCTCTTTCATTCCTTCCATAGCTTTTCTGCTGTGAAATGTAAATTTCTCCACTGCGAGACGAATAAAGATACTGTACATCCAATTCTATCCAAATACGTATAATCATTTTAAAAATAGGTTTGTGGGGGTGAATTCAGATTTACAGGTCTGTCGATTCAATAGTCTGACACCAGTCGGCAGGAACGAGGGGCGGTACCTTTTAGCAGAGCAAGGATTATTATATTAACCTGCCACTGATGTTTTTGGAATGTAGGAAACCAGAGGACCGGCGAAAACAGACGGTGACAAACAGACATGCGAACTCCACAGAAGAAGGCCAGAGCAGGAATCGTACCCTGCACCCTTGCATTGCGAGGCAGAGGTGTTTATCTGTCGTGCCACCCTCGGTCCCCCTCCCCAAATTATTTTATTATTTAAGAACATTTCACCCGCGTTTTCAAAGAAAATGACGCCGTGAAGATCAAAGACGTTAAAAGACGTTTGTAGATGGAGAAGACACGCCTCTGAATGTACTCGATGGCAAACTGATTCATCAGGTCTGTGGTCATATCGTCATACAACACACATGCGACGACAAAAAAGCCTCCCCAGCATTTGAACTTTAAGGTAAACTACTTCGTTGTTATTTGCCGCATTTAATTGTGACTTGATTTTAATATCCGATTGCTGTTCACGTGGAAGACTGGTGCTCACAGCGTCAATAAAATCATTCGCGAAACAGCAACACTTGCAGGCGGAGCGCAGTAATTATCCAAATATTATGAGGCATGTAGCCTACTTGCTCATTTTTGATACATTTCAAAGTCGCGATTTGTTATGCGTCATCGGTCATGGTGTATACTGTATAATATTAAATTAATGGTAAAAGAGGAACAAAATCGTCTCATGCGCCGTGTCGCTCGTTGAGTTATCACTTCCAACAGCTAAAGAGCGTCGAATACACGAGCCATAAACCAAATATATTTCACGACAATACATCATATTATTTGTCACTCATTACATTGCACGGTATTAACATGGTGTCACGTCTGTACATCAAAAACACTTTATAATTTATTCAAAATAATGATTTGCTTCATATCCATGCAAATGAATGTCTATTTCATAGTCCCCCCACATGATTTATAAATATATGGATTATATCACACCAAGCAACATTTTTGGGGTTAGTTCATGGCATAAGTCTTTACACGAAAAAACAATTGAATAACTCATATGTCAAGTATATTTCTACACATTTCCATGAGACGTTTGTTCCAAGTTGACTTTCTCCAGTGAAGTACCCTTGCAGGATTAGACCAACCAATAACACTGGCCAACCGAACATAAACCAGTGTCTTCTTGTACCGGTCCCAAGCCCGGATAAATACAGAGGGTTGTGTCAGGAAGGGCATCCGACGTAAAAGCTTGGCCAAAACAAACATGCGAATCAAACCTCTTATGATGGAGGACACTGATTCACTGTGGCGACCCCTTGAAGCGACAAGAAGAAGATATATATATACTGTATACATATCTTCTTGTTTTCGATTCGCATGTTTGTTTTATATGTATATACGCACGCGTACATATATAAACATATATATATCTACATATATATAAAAAAAATATATCCTCGTCTCACCCCGCATGGGTGGTGTCTGTCCTCCATTTTAGCTCGGGTCCTCTACCAGAGGCCAGGAAGCTTGAGGGTTCTGCGCAGTATCCGTGCTGTTCCCAGCACTACACTTTTCTGGACCGAGATATCCGATGTTGTTCCCGGGATCTGTTGCAAGCACTCGTCGGGTTTGGGGGTCACTGCCCCGAGTGCTCCAACCACCACAGGCACGACTCTCACCTTTACCTTCCAGGCTCTCTCCAGCTCCTCTCTGAGCCCTTGGTATTTCTCGATTTTCTCATGTTCCTTCTTTCTGATGTTTCCATCACTCGGGACCGCTACATCCACGACAACGGCTTTCCTTTGCCCTTTATCTATGACCACAATATCTGGTTGGTTGGCCATTACCATCTTGTCAGTCTGTATCTGGAAGTCCCACAGGATCTTTGCTTGGTCATTCTCTACTACCTTTGGAGGTGTTTCCCATTTTGACCTTGGGGTTTCCAGTCCATACTCCGCACAGATGTTTCGGTAGACTATGCCAGCCAACTGGTTATGGCGCTCCATGTAGGCTTTCCCGGCCAGCATCATACACCCTGCAGTTATGTGTTGGATTGTCTCAGGTGCCTCTGTGCACAACCTACACCTTGGGTCTTGCCTGGTGTGGTATATCCCTGCCTCAATGGCTATGGTGTTCAGGGCCTGCTCTTGAGCAGCCAGGATGAGTGCCTCTGTGCTGTCCAGCCCACTTTAGCCACTGATAGGACTTCCTGAGATCAGCCACTTCTGTTATGGTTCGGTGGTACATCCCGTGTAGGGGCTTTTCCTCCCATGATTGTCCCTCTTCTAGCACCTCATCCTCTGTTCCCCATTGTCTGAGACATTCTCTGAGTACATCATCTGTTGGAGCCTTCTCTTTGATGTATTTATGGAGCTTGGATGTTTCATCCTGGACAGTGGCTCTCACACTCACTAGTCCCCGGCCTCCTTCCTTACGGCTTGTGTACAGTCTCAGGGTGCTGGACTTGGGATGGAACCCTCCATGCATGGTGAGGAGATTTCGGGTCTTAACATCCGTGGTCTGAATCTCTTCCTTTGGCCACCTTATTATTCCAGCAGGGTATCTGATCACTGGCAGGGCATAGCTGTTTATTGCACGGGTCTTGTTCTTGCCATTGAGCTGGCTTCTGAGGACTTGCCACACCCGCTCATCCCAATATCCCTGCTGTAGATCCTGGTTGTGTGAATTAGGGAGTCTATGTCCCTTTTGCCCTTGGCATCCAGCTTTATGTCATCCATGTTGAGGAGGTGACTGATCGTAGCTTTATATCTGAGGCGGTATCCATATCCTGTCTTGGCGATTATCTGGCTGAGGGGGTTCAGTCCTATGCAGAACAGCAGTGGGGAGAGTGCATCACCTTGGTATATGCCACATTTGATGGACACTTGCGTTCGTGGCTTGCCATTGGCTTCGAGTGTGGTTTTCCACATCCTCATCGAGTTTGCAACGAAGGCTCTCAGGGTCCTGTTGACCTTATACAACTCCAAGCATTCAGTGATCCATGTGTGTGTCATCGAGTCATATGCTTTCTTGTAATCAATCCAGGCTGTGCACAGGTCGGTATGTCGGGACTTGCAGTCTTGTGCGACTGTTCTGTCAACCAGCAGCTGATGTTTGGCACCTCTAGTATCTCTACTAATGCCTTTCTGTGTTTTGCTCTGTCCACTTATCTTAGCCGCAATGATGCCTGACATGAGCTTCCATGTTGTGGAGAGACAGGTTATTGGTCGATAGTTGGAAGGAACTACAACCTTTGAGGAATCCTTCATGATCAGGATTGTTCGCCCTTCGGTTAGCCATCCTGTGTGACTCCCATCCATCAGCAACTGGTTCATTTGTGCTGCTAGGCGCTCGTGGAGAGCTGTGAGTTTCTTTAGCCAGTAGGTGTGGACCATATCCGGACCTTGTGCCGTCCAGTTTTTCATACCTGAGACTCTTTCTTGTAATATATATATATATATATATATATATATATATATATATATATATATATATATATATATATATACACACTAGTTTCCTTTATTTTTCATAACTGCATTTTCCCTGGGTTTTTACTCACCAGGATGGAAGCGTAGACCAGGGCTTGTCATTTCTGAAGCTCTTTGATGTGATAAAGGCTCACCAAATCATTTTAATTGAGTTGATCGGAGCAAAGCCATCTTTAAAGGACAACCAACGTCTCCGGACAAGTTGTGTCCATAATTTGTAAAATGGCTTCAAATGACTTCAACTGAGCGTATTTTACAAAGATTCCACAAAGTTCCATAAAGCTATATTTTACTTTTTAAGACTCGCGCTGAATATTCCGGAAATCTTGTTTTTGAGTTGGTGACGAGTCCTCACCCTACATCACTGAAGGAATGCCCCTCAGCGAGAAAGGACGTACCTTGCATCACCTCAATGCATTTTGCAATACGTTGTTTGGTCTGAAAACTGTTGATGGCGAAATTAGAAGGAAAACATAAATAACGCGATGGTGAATCCTTGTATGTGGCACCGAGCATCTATTTGATATACACTGACAAAAATTGTAAGGAATTAATCAGCCCGTTTCCACTGAGCTTTGTCGCCGTCTTCTGGCTCTTTTCGGTGCTACATTTCCCCCCCAGATGACACACATTCGTTGCTACATTTCCCCCCTCAAAATGACACGGAATAAATGCTTTAATCGATTGCAAACATGTATGCGTTCCTCTTCAGAACGCTTTGAATCATATTCATAACTGGATGAGTAACAAAAAAGCATATTCTCCGAATCTGAAGCCATTGTTTTGATTCTCGAGTAAGGCAAGACGTCTTGCCGTGACACCACGAACATGGGGGCGGGACCTTCTGAAACTGGCCACTTCCGGTTTCAAATTGAAGTACTTTTTAGACACTTTAAGTCATTTTTATTGGTGTTTTGCATTTCACTAAAAATATCATACTGCGTGTTTTGGGTATTTTAGATGCTATAAAACGTATTTCTTATGTCAGTTAGGAAACAAAAAAGTGACGTCGGTTGTCCTTTAATAATATAGCCCACATAATTTTCTTGGAAAGAATAACCTTGCGGTGTAGTGTAACATATAATTGAAATTAGCGCAATTTTCCAGAAAATAATATATTGTCATCGGTTATGATAGTCAGGGCTTCTTTGAAAGTAGCTGCAGTCGAGCATCTGATGACTGAGAAAGGGTGTCAATGACTGAAAGTAACCCCAGTGATGATTGGCATGTCAGCAGGCGGTGTAGCCAAGAGCAGCTCAGCGCGTGCGCACACTCGATCTGGCTATCAGGTGATGCTGCGGTGTGGTGGCTGTGTATGTTCTCTCAAAGCAATTGGCTGGGACTGATCTTGCCATGGAAGACACAATGGCACACATGAAGTCAGTGTTTATTGGAGTCAGATGTGATGAAAACTGGTTTAAAATAGGGCATTTTTAAAAGAAGACTATTTGCTTTTCTGATTCATTTAAATACATTTGGTACACAGCTACAGTGCATAAATTGTTACGTGACAGTTACTTGGCAGTTGAATGAAAATGAGGAAAGAGGATCACATATACATTCCAACCTTCCTAACGCGGAGACGAGCGGGCACAATGAGAACAATGGATGTATGATCAGTCTAATCAGGATGTGCTTACAATCTGTTTTGTCCTCCTATAGTTTTCACCAAGTTGTCGCATTTGTTCATGTGTCAAGGTACCGGTAAATGATAAACAACACTGAAGGTGACAATTTTACATAATTCAGGTAGATTGTTTTAGGAGACAGGTTTGTAAGCAATGCAACATATGATGAACTGTCTAACCACAATGAAATATTTCTTTATTAGACTTGAAAAATATTGGTGAACCAAATATAGTGGTTTATTCAGAGACTGGCTTTGCTTGTTTTTTAGAGTCTGTATATTACACCAGGGTGAAACGTTCACACGGAAGCGGCACTTGGTCATGGTAACAGAGTGACAACCTGTTCGTCTATGGATCGCTGTCATAATTATGAAGGTATTCAGTCATCAAAGCACTTGCGTAGTGGCAGTTCCTCTGCACTGTTGCCAAACTCGGTGACCTCTGTTTTTACAAAGCAACAGATCGTAGCGCTGCACAGATAGGAATATTACGCTATTATCTTCAAACAAGCTTTCAGGTAATCTGGCTTTTATTTCACAATTACACATTTTGGATTTAAGTTCCTGTGGTGCAATCGTAATTTGAATGACAAAATGATATTTTTCTGTTATGCGAAATAAATGGAGATGATTTTTTTTGTTTTGTCATCTCTGCCAATGAAAACATCTTTTTACCCAAAGTTAGAGAAAAATAGCTTTTCGTTGAAAGAAAATAGCAAGTTAATCTAATGCAACACAAAAAAAATCAAGTGTTTTGGATTTTGGGTGACAGAACAGGAGAATTCGGTACTGTGTGTAAACGATTTGACCAATAGTTACCTTTGCCAGTGTGGCTGCTGCTTGTTTGACCGTGATCATGTGCTGTGTTAGTACATATCTGCAGGGGGGAGGGTTTCATCGGAGCATCGTAGAGAGTGTGTCAATGACGCTATGCAACAACTTCCCTTTGCTTGCTTCATTTGGCTTCCATGACCTTATATGGAAGATGAGTCTTGTGGCGTGAGCGATTTCATCCTATCAGAATGCTTTGTGATGGCGGGTAGGGAGGGTGTGTGTGTGTGTGTGTGTGTGTGTGTGTGTGTGTGTGTGTGTGTGTGTGTGTGTGTGTGTGTGTGTGTGTGTGTGTGTGTGTGTGTGTGTGTGTGTGTGTGTGTGTGTGTGTGTGTGTGTGTGTGTGTGTGTGTGGAGGATGCACGTAGCACTGGCAGGGTGGGGTTTTCCTTTGGAGGAGGGACCGACCAAGCCAAACTACTGTTTGAAAATGAATGATCGGCTGGTCCTTGAATTGTATTTGTAGACACACGAGAAGATTGGAGCATTTTACACACAGGCTGAATACTATTGAAAGTGCTTTATTTTATACCAAAATATCAACCCGGTCGAGAATCAGGTTTCAGGAATGCAATGTGAGTATTTCATTTCATTTTCCAATGTTATACCGTGTAAATAAAATGAATGCTTTTCACTTTATGTCCTCACTTTGATATGTTTATATTTATACTTTTGTATTTATAGTTTATAGCGACAGATATGCATTGCCTGAGGTTTTGGATTTGTTTTTCCTCTATGACTTACCTTTCCTGTGAGATTTCCTTGATTTTCATTTTCAAGTGTACATGTGATCGTCTTTTTATTTTTGCGTGATGAGAAGGTGTGGACATTTGTTGCTGAATATTCCGTGTTAAGGATAAACACGATTTGTATTAAGCAGTCATTCTATCAATGACACGTGGAGATTTGATCGAGTGCAGCATGGGTGTAACCCACCCCGCCACTTGTCAATTCAAATGACTGCGGACATCAAAGAGATGCTGTGTTAAATGTCTCCATCAGCCACCATGCAGAACAAATGCACGACACTTAAAAGGCAGGTGTGTGGTTCAAATGATCAGCTCAAAAGCAAACTTTGAGAAGACCGATCACACTCTTCATTTGTATCGGATGTGTTGGAAGAGAGAGACAACTAAGACAGGCAAGATAGGGGCTCCCAAGGACCGGATTTGGGGTATTCCAGTGTACATGATTCTGAGAGTTGATCAACTGTGTAATCATGAACTGTAGGACGACAACCAACCAACCAAGAAGGAACTCGTTGCAGACTTGGACAAAGAGAGAGCTGTGTTGCATCTCTGATCTTGAATATTTGATGATCACCCAGCTACGTTTGACTGTAATGCTATCAGAGTTGGATTGCCGGAAAGCAGGTTGAATTGTGAGGAGCAGGAGAATAATTTCGTTTTGTTCAGTATGTCACTCCAACTGTTGCAGCAAGAGAACTGCCGTGTCTGCTCATTTGCTTGAATTGCTCCTTTATCTCATCACTGTCAGTCTGTGAACTTTTGCTTTCAGGGAAGTTGAAACTGAGAAGACACCCATATTTGATCCAATATGTGTTTCCAGTAAACAAGCAAGATAAAAATACCTTTGGTCATGTCTATATGATAAAAAGATTACTTTTAGGAAGGTGTGGTTGAATCAGAATCAGAATCATCTTTATTGCTTATGTAGACCACACAAGGAATTTGTTTCCGGTAGAACACGCTGCACTAGTATCGTCGTCAAAAAAAAAACTGCTAAGTGGCACTATACAGTTCCATTTTGGCTACTGTTGAAGGCCTGTGAATCATATTTACCGTGACAATTAAATATTTTCACTGACAAAGGTTAGAGGGTTGACATTTACCATTTAACATGCCAAACATCGATCAAGGTCAGAGTGTCCCAAGACCTCAATCACACCCTGAACACAAGCTCCTTTCTTAATTTTTGGTGAACAAAGTCCAACCTCATAATCTCTATGTCCACATTGGAAAATAAATAGACATTTTACATTTGCAATGAAAAGTATCGGTTCAGCGGAAAGGTCGGTGCTGTTGGACAGTGTGCGGCTAGATGGATGCATGGCTTGAGGAGCCCGCGATGAAAAGAAAGGAGCGTCAACGTAGAGCGCTGATGCGTGTGTGGAACTGTCGCGGCTTGGAATGGAAGCGGGATTTAGCTGGGACAGGAGATGTGAGACAATCTCTTTTCATCAATGGAGGCTACATGTTTGTGTTTGCTCTCAATATTTAGCTTGTAGCAGACGTGCACGTTCCACCATGACGTCTGATCCACTGGTGAAAGGACGCCTTGATTCTCTCCTCTTTCATCTGGAACTGCTTCATGCAACAAAGAGGGTGCAGAAAGTGCTTAAGATTGCATGGCTGGCTGTCTATGTCTTTGAATTGTCGTATTTTTTTGTCATTTCGTTTTTTTTTTGTTCTTTTGATTTCAAGATGGTGCCGCAAGAGTGGCTGCCATTACAGCAGCTCCAGGATTTTGTTTTTATACTTCTCTTTCCTTTCCTCTTCCTTTCAGAACTCTGCTGCTGTGAAATGTAAATTTCTCCACTGTGAGACTAATAAAGGTTTATACGTCTGTCTAAGCTCTCAGTCGTACAGGAGGGCTTCATCGATGAAAAGGTTTCCTCAGCCGTCATCTGTACTTCTTTGAAGGTGTCGTACATTCAGCGAGCTACAGCTCTTCGGATGAGGAGCGAAACGTCCAACACCTTCAAAGAAGTACAGATGACGGCTGAAGAAACCTTTTCATCGAATAAAGGCCAATCCAATCCAATCAGAACCCTGATTCATATTGCATCAAGAGTGGTGGACATAAGGTCACCTCCCGGCATGTGACTGATGTACAATTGCCATGTGATGCGATTGTTGTTGAATGACATAAAAATATTTAGCCTGTGCTCTCCGACCTTGCAATCACACAAGTCGAGCTGTCCTGACAGTCATAACTGGGCAACAGGTCGCCAAAGGGAGACAAGGCTGTGGGGTTTGCTTTCATGCATCATACTGTGAAACAGGCCAGCAGATGATCAATGTTATGAAAACACAAGAGAGGCAGGGACAAGGGCAACAACACTGGACTGAAAGGATTTTTTAGGCGTATTGATTTCCTTTGTAGAGGCAATGGTAAAACAGCTTCATTGAAATGCAGAGCGTTCATGCTTTTCTTGTATATTTGATACCAGAGTCAATCAAAAGGTGGCTTTTGGATGCACCAAAACAAGGTTTCTTTTAAACATTGCATTGACAAATGTCTGTGTAAGCTCTCACTCGTACAGGAGTGGTCCATCAATGAAAAGGTTTCTTCAGCCGTCATCTGTACTTCTTTGAAGGTGTCGGACGTTTCACTTCTTATCCAAGAAACTTCATCAGTAAACTAAATTCTTACTAGTAGTTTAGGCCCTATATATATATATATATATATATATATATATATATATATATATCTCATCTCATTTTCCGTACCGCTTATTCCTCATTAGGGTCGCGGGGGTTGCTGGAGCCTATCTCAGCTGTCTTCGGGCACGAGGCGGGGGACACCCTGAATTGGTTGCCAGCCAATCGCAGGGCACACAAAGACATACAACAGTCACTCTCACACTCACACCTAGGGACAATTTGGAGTGTTCAATCTGCCTGCCATGCATGTTTTTGGAGTGTGGGAGGAAACCGGAGGACCCGGAGAAAACCCACACAGGTCCGGGGAGAACATGCAAACTCCACACAGGGAGGCCGGACCGGGACGCGAACCGGCGACCTCTGCACTGTGAAGCCGTTGGATGTATTTGCCCTCCAGGACACAGCCTCTCGTGACATCACTATATATATATATACAGTAAAGTCTCGTTATATCGATATTCAAGGGAGTCCGAAAAAATATCGATATAACCGGGACTATCGATATATCCGACCCTGTTTGCATGTAATTTTCTCTGTGCGTGCATAGAAATAGTATCGATATAACAGGGACTATCGATATATCCGATATCGATATAACAAGACTTTACTGTATATATATATATATATATATATATATATATATATATATATATATATATATATATATATATATATATATATATATATATATCGATATATATATATATATATATATATATATCCGATATCGATATAACGAGACTTTACTATATATATATATATATATATATATATATATATATATATATATATATATATATATATATATATATATATATATATATATATATATATATATATATTGGATTGGATTGGATATGCCTTTATTAGTCTCACAGTGGAGAAATTTACATTTCACAGCAGCAAAGTGATGAAAGGAATGAAAGTAGAAAAACGAAATACATGAGCTGCTGGAAAGGCAGCCACTCTCGCAGCGCCGTCTTGAAGTCAAAAGAACAAAAAAAAACTAAATAACAAATAATATGACAGCATAGAGACAATATGACAAAACAAAGACACAGAGAGACATTCATTCTTCAGGACTTGCTGTACCCTCTTTGTGATGACATGAAACAGTTCTAGATGAAAGAGGAGAGGATCAAAGCGTCTTTCCACCAGTGGATCAGGGACATCATGGTGGAATGTGCATGTCAACTACAAGCTAAATGTTGAAAGCAAACACGCAGCTGTAGCATCCATTGACGAAAAGAGATTGTCTCACATCTCCTGTTCCACATAAATCTGCTTCAATTCCAAGCCGCAACAGTTCCACATACGCATCGGCGCTCTGCGCTGACGCTCCTTTCTTCTTATTGCGGGTTCCTCAAGCCATGCATCCATCCAGCCGCAGACCGTCCAACGGCACTGACCTTTCCGCTAAACAAAGCGGGGCTGTGAAGATGCTGCCCATTACAGGCGCAAAAAAGCACAATGGCCCCTTTGGTGTCCAGCGATGGCAGTCGAATGGCTCCGACATTCCTCCCATTCAAAAACAGTACTGGCATATATATATATATATATATATATATATATATATATATATATATATATATATATATATATATATATATATATATATACATACAGTAAAGTCTCGTTATATCGATAGTCCTGGTTATATCGATACTATTTCTATGCACGCACGGAGAAAATTACATGCAAACAGGGTCGGATATATCGATAGTCCCGGTTATATCGATATTTTTTCGGACTCCCTTGAATATCGATATAACGAGACTTTACTGTATGTATATATATATATATATATATATATATCCATTGCATTGACAAAGTGTGCACAGAAAGGTCATAGGCATCCCACCCCTGCCTTATCTAGAATCAGTGGGCCATTATGCAAAGTTTGACATGAAAAACTGTGCCACAGAAGTCAAAATAACCTTGACTAGAAAAGGCACTCGCCTAGTGTCAAAAACACCCAGATGCTAATCTTGTGTGTACTACAATCGCGTGTTATGTAATTAAAGTAGGGGAGCAAGGTTTCGACACTATGTCGTCAAATATTTTGGGGGCGTATTACACTTACTTGACATTAAAATTAAACAACAGTGGTGTAATGTTATTTTTATCAGAATATCAAGCGCTGCTCAGGTCACAGGAGATTTGTTATTTGGATAAAGCTTCCCATTGGACTCAACCAACATTGGTAATCGCCTTTTTTCATGTGAGTGACATATATGGCATGACCTTGTGTGCTTCTTTCTCTTGCAGTGACCGTGTGTGAACCCAGTACTATGTCTGAGGTCCGTGTGCTTCAGCAACCTCACTCTGTTGCTTTCAGTGACTCCAACTGCAATTCGGGAACCAATTCATCACCCCTCAATCACGTTTTTGATTTGGCCACGTACGTACACCGTCCACACACCAAATCAGTTTTTCGTTTTCAATCCAAATTAGGAGGGACATTGCAATTATAAAACACTTAGCAATTGAGGCTCACTGTAATTTGAACTTTTTCTTGAATCTTATGATCGATTTTTTTCACCTTAATCCTTTGAATATTAACTCATTCTCTGCCAGACGTGCAAAAAATGTCTCTACTCCAATGGCAGGGTTTTTGTCATTGTCACTTGAATTCCAGGACCCACAGAATATTGAGTTTTAGGTGTTTGACACAAACATTCAATACACCGTTAAAAAACATAGACTCTCTTCTTTTATCAAAAAAAGAGTTAATTCCTAAATTATATGGGTCTGGAGTTACATGAGCTTGAAATGAGGGTGGTTGTCCAAAATACAATGCAATGCATAGGTATTGGCGTATATAGCGCTTTAACAACAGCTGAAGCTGGAACAAAGCGCTAACATGGAAAAAATGGAAATGCTGCCCCCTTGTGTAATAGAAACAAATGCCAGAGGTCATGGCCAGCGCTTTCTTGGCACTCAAGCATTAAAAAACAACGCCTAAACAAATTCGGGAATGGCGCTCTACGTCATATTTTCAATTCCTGAATAAATCCGTAAATGTCAGTGAATCAGTTAAGCAGATCAATTTAGATCATTTTCTGCAGGGGTGTTAAACTTGTATTTTTTTTTTTTTGCGCAGGCCACATTGTAGTTACGATTTCCTCTCGGGGCCGTTAGGATCAAGGATCCTTCTTCAGGGTATTGAACAATAGATTCTAACATTGACAGTTTTACCAACAAAACAAGATTCCAGAGTGATTTTTATCTACAACTTACAGTATGTTATTTTTCTTGTTTATCTACAACTTACAGTATGTTATTTTTCTTGTTTATCTACAACTTACAGTCTGTTATTTTTAGCCTTAAGTCTTTCCAGGACAGTGGCCACCACAGTGAACAGCTATTCAAAAATTCCCTCTGCCCTACATGAATTTAGCCCAAAAGAAAAAAACTCTAAAAATCCCAATGCAGCGTCAGATTTAATCATTCTTGAATCAATGTAGGTATAAAGCAGAGACAGACAGGCAATCTGTCAGTGCATCACTCACAGGGGCTCCCGTTTACAGCTGACTGACACAGAGCTGCATCTTGTGTGTGGTTGTTGGCAGGGCCGAATACACACTGGCGTTACTTCAAGTGAACTACATTGACTACATGTGAAAACGTGTTGCCAGAAACGCCCAGCTTTGACCGATCATAGATAACATCGCCTGCCAAATATATAGTAATTTTATCTGACGGAAGCTGTCTGAGCCAGCCAGGCACTTGATCTTCCCTTTCTTTCTTGGCTCCTTGAGCATCAGATGCTAGACCAGCAATTTACAGCGTTTGAATAAGACTACACTGCATTTGGGGGAACTAAAGCAAAAAACAAAAAAAACTTGGTATGAGCTGCAATGCTTTTGCATTGCATCAAATGCAACAAAAAATGTGATAACTCTTATTTAAAAAAAAAGGAATTTCTTGTCGCGACTGAGTTCCAAAAGTCACGGCGTGTTCACGCGCCGCCATCTTGGGGGAAAAAAAACAAATATGACAACACAAAGACAAAGAGTCATTCATTCTTCAGGACTTGCTGTACCCTCTTTGTAAAAAAAAAAAAAAAAAAGCTGAGACGAAGATTTAAAAGGAACATTGTCAAATGTCTGTCACAAACAAGGATGGGATAACGTCCACCTCGGCACCCTCTATCGGACGTGTAGTCTATCACACCAAACTTGCAGCTGTGGATTGATTCAGACGTAGCACTACTGAAGGCCTCGGGTTGACATGCACGGCTCGCCACTGATTTGTACACCATCTCAAATGCAAAATTATGGCCATATCTTCTGTAGCTGAAATGTTTGAAGTACAATGGATAAACGAATAGCATCATAGTTGCCAGGAAAACACCAAAAAGAAAAATGGTGAAAGGCCTGATTCGCAGCAGAGTCATTCTGTTGTGCAAGAATCAAGTTTCTGCTTCTGGTTTTCTTCAAGAATGTGGCAGCTGAGTTTGGGACGGCACCATCTCGTTTGATAACGTGTTTTTCTTGCTTCTTTTTACGTCAGTGAGTCTTCCGAGGAAGAACCTACGACAGTGGAACGGGAAGAAAAGACTCCTGGCCCCAACGCTGTCACCAACAACCTGGAGGGCTGCGAGGAATACACCTTGAACACACAAACAGGTGCCACAGGACACACACAGATAAGAGTACTGTTTACATTTCCCCTCGCCCCACCATCCCATTACACCCTGCACACACACACCATTTGAATGTTTGCATGAATGCTGTGGCTGTTTCATGGCTAACGGCCGAAAGTGTCTACTCAAAACTGGGTGACAGCTTCATGTCGGAGCCGCGGGGGTCAACTCAGCCGGCAATTGGTCTCGTTTCCTGAGGAAGTGACATCTGCTTCCTGCCTTCAAATGATCCCAACAGAAGGGGAAAACTGTTAATAAAGAGTACCGGGACATATATTTAAATTTTGTAGTTTTTGTAAAACTGTACCCAAGAATAATGTTCGAATAAGGGGCTAATATCAATTGGAAGTTGTGGAGAGTAGCAGGGTAAAACAGGAATTTGCCTGTTACCACTTCACGGTCATTCTAGGACATACATGTGCTGTCAGTTACTTCCATTCTTCACTGGTCACACGACAGCAATAGTGAACACTGTACATCATGTTTCCAGTTTATTCACTTTGATTGAGAAGCACAAGATGGATTTGTGGTGTTCCATTTCTAATGTTCTAGAAAGGAAATAATTATTTACTGATTGATCTTTTTGTCCTGAAAAGCGCAAAGCAGCCTCCTCTATCTGGGCTTTGAGTATGACAACATGTCAAGTCGTTACAAATAAATTAAGGCAATGTTAATCAGCTTTTTTAAACCAGATTCTTATCTTACAGACAGTGTGTTGTCGGTGTTCAAATAGAAAGATAAGAATCTGTTTTAAATTAGATATCAGGTAGACAGGATGAACTTAATACAACTATAATGTTAATCAGCATTTACTGCAGTACATGATGATATTGAGGGACTGTTCCTCAGCAGTCTTGTATTTTCTCTGGGTGATCTTTAGTTCTTGACTCATTCACTGTCAGGCGTGCCAAAATGTGTCCACTCCAGTGCCAAGGTTTTTGTCATTGTCACTTGATTTCCAGGACCCACAGAATATTGAGTTTTAGGACAACATAAACATTCGATACAGTGTTAGACTCTCTTCTTTCATCAGAAAAAAAGAGTTAATTCCTAAATTATTTGGATCTGGAATTATATCAGCTTGAAATGAGGGAGGCTGTCCAAAATATAATGCAATACATACATATTGGGTTATATAGCGCTTCAACAACAGCCAAAGCTGGAACAAAGCGCTAACATGGAAAAAAGGGAAATACTGCCCCTTGTGGAAAAGAAAAAAACATTGCCAGAGGGCATTGCCAGAGGGCATGGCCAGCGCTTTATCGGCACTGAGGCATGAACAAACAAAACCCGAACAAATTCGGGAATGGCGCTCGACGTCATATTTTCAATTCCCGAATAAATTCATGTACGGCAGTGAATGAGTTTAATAGTTCTTTGGGCTCATATACTACCTTCATATCCTCCAGTATGTACCCAGCGGCCAGACACTCTGCCAGTGCCTGCAGCAGCAGCATCAAAGTCCAACTTGTGGACAAGTCAACCGGATGGCGAAGTGAAGCTCCGCATGGAGGACCGTGGCTTGGCTGCGGAGACCCCCTTGACAGTCCATCAACTCTTTACATCTACTGTGAGGAACTTTGGCGATTTCACTGCTGTGAGCTGGAAAGAAGGCGAGCACAAGAGGAGCTTGAACTACAAGCAATACTATGAGACGTGTCGCGTAGCAGCTAAGAGCTTCTTGAAGGTATGGAATTACAGATGCCGGCAAATATTGCTGAATCATTGAGCCCGGAGTCACAAAAAACTCTTGGTGACCTATGAACAAAATCGTTTTTTTGCGTGCGGTTTTCCACTTTTCAACCCATGGGACATTTGGTTTTTTTTGGATTTAGTGTGGATAATTTTCAAAGTTGTCTGAAGTTTAGAAAAATACTGTATTTCAGGGTCTGCCAGCTTTCTTTGCTGAGTGCAACATGACATTTCTGCACATTAGTCTCAAAGACATCACACAACTATTCAGTCTTGTGTGAAGCAAGCATATTCTTAACGTCATGTGACAGTGGACTTAAACCGTCTATTTGATGTGGGTAAACGCTGTAATGCAGCGTGAAGATGTCTGAATAAACCGCGAGCCACACAGTGCGTAAACCTCAGCGTGATCGTGATTATTATAACGGTACACCGCATAACTTGTCCACTTATCCTCGCGGGGCGTGCTGGAGCCTATCCCAGCTGCCAGCTGTCTTCGGGCACGAGGTACACCCATAACTGGTTGGTATCCATTCGCAGGATACACATAGACCATGAAACAACAATATGGACTCACACTCACACCCAGGGGCAATTTAGAGTGTTCAATTAACCTGCAACACACGTTTTTGGAATGGGGAAGGAAACCGGAGTATCCAGAGAAAACCCACAACCTCTGCAACATAAGTTCAACGTGCCGGGCCGCCCCCAGTGGAAGCATCTCCTCTCATTTCAGTCTTGGTTCTTTTAAATGAAAAATGAAAGTTCTCTGGATTTTCCCAGAATTGTGGATTCTCCAAATTTTCATGAAAGTTCCTCCGGAAAAGTGAGGAAAAATTGCCTAAAATTACTCTGGACGTTAGTTAACAACATTGAACGAACACAGATTTGAGTTTGTTGTTTTGCTTGTCGTGAGTGACACCGCTCGTGCAAAGCTTCTCTTTGATGTGCGTGTATCAGCGCAAGCATTAACGCTCACACGCGTCTTTTGGTTTCAATCAATCAGCGCCAACGCAAACTGACATCACAGATCGATTAAGTTGCAGATAAACGACAACAGATAAGCTAGTAGGGATGACACGATGCTCCAGGTCGGACTGACATGTTTTACTGTGCATCTGTGTGCGCACAAAAGGCAGATTGATCATTGAATGTCATTGAAGTTACGCCCGTTTTTACGCCGACTGCACACACACTAAATGTCAATCTCACATGCATTATCCACTCAGGATGAATGTCTTTTTACAGCTTGGGTTGGAGCGCTACCATGGCGTTGGTATCCTGGGTTTCAACTCTGTTGAGTGGTTCATCGCTGACATTGGAGCCATTTTTGCTGGGTCAGTGGATTGAAACGCAACATGACAGACACAGAAACAACATCTAAGATCAATACTGTACTTGATTTAGTACAATTTATATTGCTCTGGGAGTAGGAAGAAGTAGAAAAAACCTATTTAGTCCTACCCGTTGTGTATCGTCGTTGGTGCCAGTCTCTGAATTTGACTTAATCGAGAAGAGATCAATATCTCACTATATATGTGAAAGCTCCATCTTGTCCTCTTTATCTCGCTTGAGGAGCATAACTTTCCAAAAAAATATGGCGTTCAGAAACTTAAATGACTTTACTATCCCAACTGGGTAAGATGGACCCTTTTCTGGATGACTATAGGCCAGTTGAGCAGTCTACTCGCAAACGTCACAAAGTTGGCACGGGAGGGCCTGAGCAATGTCCCAATGTTCGACCCTTGTTTGTTGCAGTGGCTTCGCTGTGGGCATCTACACAACCAACTCTCCAGAGGCATGCCAATATGTGGCGGACAACTGCAAGGCCAATATCATTGTGGTAGAGAACCACAAGCAACTGCAGAAGATTCTTCAGGTCCAAGACCGTTTGCCACACTTAAAAGCCATCATCCAGTACAGGGGTGTTCTGAAAGACAAGAGACCGAATCTGTACAGTGTAAGTCAATAGAGATGAATGATACGTGTGTGTGTGCGTGCGTGTTTGTATTGAAGCAGCAATACACTGAGCATTGTTTCTTTATGCAGTGGGATCAGTTCATGAAACTGGGATGTGACGTTCCCGACATTGCACTTGATGAGATCATCGCTAGCCAGAAGCCCAATCAGTGCTGCACGCTCATCTACACCTCAGGAACCACTGGACACCCCAAAGGTGTCATGCTCAGCCATGACAATGTAAGCAGCAGATTCACATGCCCAACGCTGACTCTTCTCAGCAAACCTGAAGAGCTGATCACACCAGGATTTTACCGAGCGACATTGTTTAGAGCAGGGGTATCAAAGTCATTTTTTACCGCGGGACACATTGTAGTCACGGTTTCCTCTCGAGGACCGTTATGAATTTGGGGAAGCCATTATGATGTTTCATCTCCTCCACATATTACATACATACGCACAACAAATTAATGAATAACTAGTTTTAAAATTTGAAGTTAAGAATAATGACTGTCATTATGGTTTACATTCCACAATTTGAATTTTTTTTTCCGCCTTGAGCAAGCATCATGGCACTTGACATGCTTGATTTGCTTTCGCGCGCCGAATAAAATGATGTGATGGGCCAGATTTTGGCCCCCAGGCCTTGATTTTGACACATGTGGTTTAGACTGATTACAAATACTTCAGAACACAATTGGTACTGATAGGATAAAATTATTATTCTCTCTGGTTCGGGTTGTTCACAGTGTTAGAAGATGGTAGTAAAATCGGCAGGAATCAAGGTGTTGTACAAAGATTATTTTAATCTTGGTCAGCAGAGAGATGCATGTGCTCTTGTCGAAGGAGAGGACCAAAAAGGGAAGAGCAGCGCTCCCCAACAGGATATATACTGCGGGAATGACATCATTTCAAAAGAACCTATCAGCTACGAGATACAAGGATGAAATATGATATTAGACTGAAGTAAGAAAGTTTAAGGTTATAAAATAAACTACATACATATGTAGACAGTGTCTGAAACTCGTGACAAAAAGTTAGCGGACACCCGGGCAGATAACTCTGAAAAGTTGCCTGCCCAATTTTTCACAACTTGAAACACAATAAGATGACTAATCGCAAAAAAAAACATTGTTGCGAAGTATAAAGGATTTTTTTTTAAATTAAGGAACTACCTACCGCAAATGCTCCCTTGCTTCATTTATGGTGAATATCCCTTGCTGACGATTGTGCTCCAGTTGTCGTTTGTCATCATGGTGCACAATGTAATGTTTGCATCGCGTTGTCAGCTAAAAGCCACGTGGCCTCGTCTTTCTAAGCAGCTTTCAAAACTTTCAAGTACACTTTTCAGTCACTGGATAGTCCGAAGCACGAAACAAGCTTCTGATTGGCTGCCGGTGCTGAGTATGCCAATTGCCAAACCAACGTTCGTTTGGCAATTTGCAGCCAATCAGAAGCCTGTTTCGTGCTTCGGACTATACCGTGACTGAAAAGTGTACTTGAAAGTTTTGACAGCCGTTTAGAAAGAGGAGGCCAAGTGACTTGTAGAGGTTTGCTTGTAGCTTTTGCTTTATTGAATAAAACAAACGTTTGATTTTTTTTTTCTTGAAGAAGTTGTCGGCCACCCGGGCTGAGATGTTTTGTAAGTTGTACGCACGACGTAAAAGTTGCACGCCTCGGGCATCCGGGCAGACGTTATTTCAAACACTGATACAGACTAAACTAACATATAAAAATAAGTAGAAATGAAATAACATTGGATGTTTTAGGATGTGTATTTAAAATAGTTCTATCAGGTACGTTTGGTACAAATTAATAAAGTATTCATATAAGGATTGCTTATTCTGTAGCCACGAGGGGACGTAAGTCTTCTTATGCCGGTCCCAAGCCCGGATAAATACAGAGGGTTGTGTCAGGAAGGGCATCCGACGTAAAAGCTTGGCCAAAACCAACATGCGAATCAAACCTCTGAAGATGGAGGACACTGACAGGAAAAGAAGATTCGTAAAAGGATACACAAACTCAAAATACATAAGTAAAATTGAATTTTACTTTTCAAAGGGTGTGTAGTCGTTGAATTTTGAATACTGTATGCTAAATAATGTACAGTACTTTATTATTCATCGTTGCTGAGTATACACAATATACTGTGAATGTATTGACATATCTAAAAATCTGAATACGCAATCCTTTCTGTGTATTTTTAGTAGTCCAGTCTTAAAATCTGCATCCAAAACAGAACATTTGGGTAAACAGTGGCACTCACATATACAGTAAAGTCTCGTTATATCGATATCGGATATATCGATAGTCCCGGTTATATCGATACTATTTCTATGCACGCACGGAGAAATTTACATGCAAACAGGGTCGGATATATCGATAGCCCCGGTTATATCGATATTTTTTTGGACTCCCTTGAATATCGATATAACAAGACTTTTCTGTATATTTTTTTTTTAGCTTCAAATTTATTCCGCTCCAATGTATATAGCCTCACTCGTGTATCTTTTGTCTCTTTCCCCAGTTGACATGGACTGCGCTTTCCACTGGTAAGCACGTGCGCCTGACAGACGCCACAGAGTCCCAGGAGGTGGTGGTCAGCTACCTCCCCCTCAGCCACATTGCCGCCCAAATGGTGGACATCTGGCTGACCATGAGAGTTGGCGGGGTTACGCACTTTGCCGACCCGGATGCACTTAAGGTGACTCATGTTTGCGCATGCCTGACAATGTTTCCGTCTACATTCTTGCTTGCCGTTTAACCAAAACTTTACTCGCATAGCAAATTTGGGCATAGCGAAAGTTCTGACACTGTTTTTAAAATGCCGAGCAATCGAGAGGACTAAAGGCCAATGTAGTACAGTGATACCTGAGTTTACAAACCTCTTGGCTTACAAACTTTTCGGTTTACGAACGTTAAATTTATGAAAATTTTACTTTGGCATACACACTTTTTTCGGGATACACACAGAGCTGCCACAATGAGTGGTGTGTCGTTCGCGAACGAGCCCGTTCTTCTAACAACAAAATGGCAGCCGACTGTTTTAGTCCTCTATTCCCCGCCCTCAGTCTTCGGTTAAAGCCATGTGATTGGTCAAGAACGCAGCAGTGAGGGGAGATGGTTTAAACATTAAAGAGACAGGCAGACGACAATGAGTGTTTCAACTTTGATAGTTCAAAGGCAGAGTGTAGGCTGCAAGGTAAAAATATCCCATCAACCAGGCTCCACAAACAACCCACACAAGCCATCTGTACACTATCAACTCAGCTAAACAGAACACAATTGATGAGGAACGAGATAAAATTGTCACACCTACAAGGGATCATTCCTCAAGATGGTGAAAGAAGAAGGTTACGTTCCTCATCAAGTGTTTCATGCTGAGGAATAAACCGGCCACTCCATTCCATCAAGCCATCAACGACCATCACAAAGGTAAATAAAACGACTTTATTGTAGAGTATATAAAGTATATAATACCATAGCACATTTATTATACATAAAATAAGGTATATTTTGTGTAGTTTTAAGGCTTAGAAAATTAAAAAGTAGAAAATTATGTTTTATGGGGACCTGGGAACGGATATTTCTCATTTTAATGGTTTCCTATGGGAGATAAATTTTTGAGAGACACACTTTTCGCCTTACACACTGTCTGGGAACCAATTAAGTTCGTCAGCCAATGTATCACTGTACAGTCAAATTTCGGTTTTCAAACGTCTCCTTGCTTGACCAATTTGGTTTTCGACCAAAATATGATTTTTTTGTAATGCCTCAGTTTGCAACTGAAAATTTTATGCGCCATTTAACTACCCTCCGTTTCCTTATACAGTCAAACCTAGTTTTTCAACCATAATCTGTTCCAGAAACCTGTTCAAAAACAGATTTGTTCAAAAACCAAAACATTTCCGATTATAACCAATGTAATTGTCACATTTCGGTTTGCGACCAACTGGTGGCACTGTCGGGCCCTGCATGCTGCAGCTTCACAGGTGTTAGTCGTTTTAATTAGTGGCAGTTAAAAGGACTTCCAGCGCGACCATTCAGGGTCGGGTCATTGTTTGTTTCACCCTGTCAGGTTTGTTTCACCTTGTCATGTTTTACTTATGGTTTTGTTTGCTACTTTGGACCTTTCTGTTCTGATGACTTTGGTTGAGATTTTGTTCCTGCTTACTTTATTTAATACAATTTTGTCTGCTTTTTAATAAAAACGTTATTCAACAACACAAATGACGCGACCCGAGTAAGTGGAGTAAGAGACTTAGGAGGAGGCGGGGGGGAGTCGAGTGGTGCATTCAGGTGCGCTCAGTTTGGTCGAGAACCAATATTCATTTGCAAGCCGGGGCATTAAAAAAGACCCTGAAATTTTGGTCAAGAATCGAGATGTTCGAAAACCAAGGTTTTACTGTACACCACTTCCTCGTGTTGCATCTCATTGTGACTGACGTATTTGTATTGTCTGTGTAAGCTCTCAGTCGTACAGGAGTGGTCCATCGATGAAAAGGTTTCTTCAGCCGTCATCTGTACTTCTTTGAAGGTGTCGGACGTTTCGCTTCTTATCCAAGAAACTTTGTCAGCAAACTAAGACTTACTGGTAGTTTAGGCCCTATATATATATATATATATATATATATATATATATATACCTACTGTCCAGACATGGCGGTGCTGGACTCTGCTATGATAGGTCCCTGCTCTCAGGTTGGGGGGAGCAGAGGACTACTCCCTGCAGCTGCTCCAATGATAGTTCCTATCGTTCTGACTAACGACTGGCCTGATTGCCCCACTTCGACCGGTATCACCTCATCAGTATTTGTATTGTTGAATAAAGTCTTTTTAATATTGAAAAGCAGACGTGTTTGGCTGAGATCGATGCAAATCGGACGTCATTCTCATGTAGCGTTCCATTAGGAATCGACGTGTTTGTATTATTCAATATTGATTTAAAAAAGCAGACATTGGTTACATTTATTAAAGTGGGAAATGTTTCTGTTTTTGAACAGGTTTCTGGAACATATTATGGTTGAAAACTGAGGTTTGACTGTACATCCACCAAAACGCTGAGCAAAAATGATCTTTGTTTGTTCACTGATTTTTTTTCTCCTTGTAATCCACATTGTGCCTCTATCAGGGCTCTCTGGTGAACACCATGAAGGAAGTGCGGCCCACAGCTTTCATGGGGGTCCCGCGTGTCTGGGAGAAGATGCAAGAGAAGATGAGGGCCACCGGAGCAAAATCGTCCACCGTCCGCCGCAAAGTTGCCGCCTGGGCCAAAGACGTGGGTCTGCACACCAATTTGAGCAAGATGAATGGGTATGTGCACACATTTAAGTCTTTCTTTCTGACATTGGCTTATTTGTTTTGAGACTCGAGCAGCTGTTTAATAATGCGTTTCCTTTTTGGAGAACCAGAGCTGGGGACCATCCGCCGTTGAGCTACCAAATAGCCAAGAAACTTGTGTTCAAGAAAGTACGCAAGGCTCTGGGCCTGGACCGCTGCTACAGGTGCTACACGGGTGCCGCCCCCATTACCCGGGACACGCTGGAGTTCTTTCTCAGCCTGGACATCCCACTGTATGAGCTGTATGGCATGAGCGAGAGCACCGGACCTCATACCATCTCTATCCCAGATGCCTTTAGAATCACGAGGTATTTGGGTTTGGCTTTTGAATCCAGCTGATAGAACTATTTTAGATAAACATCCTAAAACATCCAATGTTATTTCATTATTTTTATGTTAGTTTAGTCTACAAACATGCGGATCAAAGCTCTAAAGATGGAGGACACTGATTTGCTGTGGCGACCCCTTGAAGGGAAAAGCCGAAAGGAAAAGAAGAAGTTTAGTCTATATATGTATGTAGTTTAGTTTATAACCTTAAAGGACAACAGACACAATTTTTTTCTTTCCTAATTGACATCAGAAAAACGTTTTATAGCATCTAAAATACCCAAAACACGCAGGCTGATATTTTTAGTCAAATGAAAAACACCAATAAAAATGACTTAGTGTCCCAAAACTACTTCAAAATGAGCTCAGAAAGTTTGTTTCAGAAGGTTCTGTCCCCTTGTTCATGACGTCACGCCAGTATGTCATGCCTTGCTCTAGAATCAAAACAATGCCTTCAGATTCGGAGAAGATGCTTTCTTGTTACTCATCCAGTTCTGAATATGATTCAAATAGTTCTGAAGAGGAACGCATAAATGTTTGCAATCGATTAAAGAAGTTCTTCCGGGTCATTTTGAAGCATCAGGAATGATGTGTAGCGTCGCAGAAAATGCAGAAGATCGCGCCCAAGCTCCGTTGGAAATGGGCTGATTTGTCTGCTGGGAATTTGTGTCAACTAGTATCAAATAGTAGTCTTGGTGCAACACACAACGATTCACCATCGCGTTATTTATGTGTTTTCCTTCTAATTTTGCCATCAACACAGATCAACACTTATTTTTCAGACCAAACAAAGTACCGCAAAATGCAGTGTGTGACACTTTCTCGGTGAGGGGCGTTCCCTCCGTAACATGGTGTCAGGAATCGTCACCAACTCAAAAACAAGACTTGCTGAATATTCAGCGCAAGTCTTAAAACGTAAAATATAGCTATATGCGGTGGAATCTTATTAAAATACGCTCAGTAGAAGTCATTTGAAGCGATTTTACAAATTATGGACACAACTTGTCCAGAGGCCTCGGTTGTCATTTAAACTATCTTATTTCAGTCTAATATCATATTTCACCCTTATCTATCTATCTCGTAACTGATAGGTTCTTTCGAAATGATGTCATTCCCGTGGTATATATGTGCTGCGGAGGGCTGCTCTCGCTCTCTCTGGCCCCCATTTCAACAAGAGCATATCTCTCTCTGCTGACCAAGAAATAAATAATCTTTTTGTACATCACCTTGATTCCTGTTGATTTTACTCCCATCTTCTAACACAGTGAAAAACCCGAACCAGAAAGAATCCTCATTTTATTCCAACACCAGCAGTGTCTTGAGACTTGACTCTGACACGCAAAAGATTCACAATCACAAATTGAATAAAGTGACCCAATTTTTCTTTTGTTTCTTTCTTTTTGCCCTACAGCTGCGGCAAGGAGATCCCTGGGTGCAAAACCAAGTTGTACAAACCCGACACAGATGGGAATGGCGAAATCTGCTTCTGGGGTCGCCACGTCTTTATGGGTTACCTCAGCATGCCTGACAAGACTGAGGAAGCTCTGGATTCGGAGGGCTGGCTGCATTCTGGCGACCTGGGCAAACACGACCGCCAAGGATTCCTCTTCATCACGGGTCGAATTAAAGGTATGCTTTGGAGAATAAGAAACCCGCTGTTGTACTATAACGATTTGGTTTGCGACCGATGGGTGGCACTGTCGGGTCCTGCCTGCAGCTGCACAGGTGTTGGTAGTTTTAATCAGCGGCAGTTAAAAGGATCCCAGAATGACCATTCAGGGTTGGGTCATTGTTTGTTTCACTCTGTCAGGTTTGTTTCATCTTGTCATAATTTACTTGTGGTTTTGTTTGCTACTTTGGACCTTTTCTGATGACTTTGTTGTTTGAGATTTTGTTCCTGCCAACTTTAGTACAATTTGTCAAATACCCCCTGCTCGTCCTTCCTGCCTTCTTTTTTGGGGTCCACCACCAACTTGCAAAGCGTGACATTTACATCGTGACTGACCACGTGTGATGTAGCGCTGATGGGAGCGCTTGAGAGTTACATCAAACAACTCTGCCCCGATTTGGAGCAAATTGACATTGATTGGACAAGTGCTCCGCTTTTCCCAGGAGGGCCTTAAATATAATGATCACCAGCCACAGAGTTCAAGTATAGTGAGACCTCAGCTTACGATATTAATTGGTTCCCAGAAAGTGTGTGCGGCGAAAAGTACGTCTGCCGAACATTTATTTCCCATAAGAAACCATTAAAAATGAGAATAATCCATTCCCAGGTCCCCATAAATTTCTACGAAATAAGCCTTAAAACTACACAAACTATACCTTATTTTATGTATAATAAATGTGCTATTGTATTGTAATTAAAGAAATAAACTGTACTGATAAATAGTCGTTTTATTTACCTTTGTGATGGTCGTTGTTAATGGATGACGAACAGGTCGAACTAGGTTGCCTCTTGATGATAACCGAGTGAAGTTGCCATGCTTTCTCAGCGATAATACCCTCACTCACAATGTTCCCTGCTAGCTGCTTTTCGCTAGTCCAAATCAACAGCATTGTTGAACTTTTTTTCAAACTCTTCTTTTTCCTGAGGCCGTTGCTTAGACAACACAGAAACACCCTTAGCCACACATAGCAATGGTCGACTTAGCATACTGGTAGTGGGACGCTAAGTCGCACAAACGCACACCTCGTTCGTGTTTCTCAATGACCTCCTTCTTCTGCTCGACCGTAATTATCTTTTGTGTGCTCTTTGGCTTAACACTAGCCTGTGGTGGAGTCTTTTTCGGTGCCATAATAGCAAAAGTATCCTTGATAACAAACCACATCTGCACTCAAGGAAAGGGGTGATTAAAAACTAGTCCGCCAGCCACTGTGGCGCTCCGTTTGGTTTGGTTCGTTTGCCGAAAGTTTGTATGCCAAGATTATATTCTCACAAATTTAATGTTCGTAAGGCGAAAGGTTCGTAAGCTAAAGCGTTTGTAAAATGAGGCATCACTATTAATATTGCAGTTTTTATTGACACACTAAAGTTCTTTAAAATCCCACCACAATAGAAAATCTCTCTGACAGTGTCAATCGAATGTGACCTCTATCTTCTTTGTCACCGTTTGAATATTTGTATTTGCATCAATATGTCCCCACGAAAGCTTCCCTCAACAGTGCTGCTTTTGTTTTAGAGTTAATCATCACAGCAGGGGGAGAGAACATCCCTCCCGTGCCGACCGAAGATGCAGTCAAGGAAGCCCTCCCGCTGATAAGCAACGCCATGCTGATAGGAGACAAGAGGAAGTTTCTGTCCATGCTGCTCACCATTAAGGTCTGACCAAAGACAGCTTTACATATCAGCTTTAGAGTCAACATGATGTCATCTTATGGTCACTTAAGAAGCCATGATCAGATCGTGACTGGAGATGTGAAGTGTTTTTTCAAACACTGCATTCCATCTCATTTGAGGTCTGTCATTGGCTGTATTATGACACTGCCCCCTGACGGCTGTTTGCAGCAACACATGACACAACCAAAGAATTGAATGTTGGGACGAAGGTTCTTGTTTTTTTCCTGATAAACGTTCCTATTCTCTCTGAGTGAGATGCCACAGGAAGTTCATGGAGGACACGGATTTCTAAAATCGCTTGGGAAGTGGCTGGATTCAACCTCAAAGCCACCTTTAGCAAAGATTACTTTTGACTAACCCTTACAACAGGAAAGAAGATAGATTACCCACAAACCTTGGCGGTAGCAATATTTGCAACCGGCAAACTTTAGTCAGTCACTATGTGAATATTTCTATTGTTTCAATAATATGTATATTTTTTAATGTTCCACAGATGGACAGTGAATGAAGCCATGTTCAAAGCAAATGGAAGGATGAGATTCCTAGTAGAAAGAAAAAAATGTTAACGTGTTTCTGTTATTTGTTGGAGACAACTCCAGTGAAAACATCTTCAGGGATGCTGAATGAACAATTTGTTCATCCTTTTTTTAAGTTGGTATTGCCCACCATTGTGCAGTGACCTCAGTGAGGAAAAAGCACCTCAAATTCACTGTGATTGGCTGGAAACCAGGTCAGGCTGCATATCCACGACACTCGCGAGAAAAAAATAATCTGAAGCACTTTTTGCACCCTATTTGTTGTATGAAGCAGTTCTAGATGAAAGAGGATAGGATCAAAGTGTCCTTTTCACCAGTGATTCAGGTATGTCCTGGTGAAATGTGCATATCTGCTAGAAACTAAATGTTGAAAGCAAACATGAAGCTGTAGCATTCATTGACAAAAAGAAATTGTCCCACATAAATCCGCTTCAATTCCAAGGCGCGGCGACAGTTCTACATCCGCATCGGCGCTGTGCATTGAGGCTCCTTTCTTCTCATCGCCGGCTCCTCAAGCCATCCATCCATCCATCCATCCATCCATCCATCCATCCCATCCATCCATCCATCCATCCATCCATCCATCCAGCCACAGACTGTCCAACCACAGGATGGATGGGTAGATGGATAGGTAGATAAATGAAATAGCTGACCTTGCTCTAGTTGTGACTAATGTCGCTAAGAAACAAGCATCTAACCCAACATTTCCCCTCCAGTGTGAAGTTAATGCTGATGGTGCCCCGCTGGACGAGCTTACTCCAGAGGCCGTGGAGATCTGCAAGAAACTGGGCAGTAAGGCCACTCGCGTCTCAGACCTGGCTGGCGGCCGTGATCACGCTGTTAACGCGGCCATCCAGGAGGGCATCAAACGCGTCAATGAGAAAGCCACCTCCAATGCTCAGCGCATCCAGAAGTGGCACATTCTCCACCAGGATTTTTCCATCGTCGGAGGGGAGCTGGGTAAGTTGTGGCTGCCTCAATGGGAGTGTGTGCATATGCTTTCCTCTGGAACATGCTTGCTGGTTTGGTTGAAGACAATTGGTGGACCACTCCCTCACTCTTTAAAGGACAACCGACGTCACTTTTTTGTTTCCTAACTGACATCAGAAAAACGTTTTATAGCATCTAAAATACCCAAAACACACAGTATGATATTTTTATTCAAATGCAAAACACCAATAAAAATGGTTGTATTAAGTTCATCCTGTCTACTTGATATCTAATTTTAAACAGATTCTTTTAAGAAAAGATTCTGTTTAAAACCAATAAAAATGCCTTAAAGTGTCCAAAATCTGCAAAAAATTGAGCTGCGAATTAGGCATTTTCAGAAAGTCCCGCCCCCAGTTCGTGACGTCACGCCAACACGTCTTGCATTGCTGGAGAATCAAAACAATGGCTTCAGATTCGGAGAAGATGCTTTCTTGTTACTCATCCAGTTATGAATATGAATCAAATAGTTCTGAAGAGGAAAGCATATGTTTGCAATCGATTAAAGCATTTATTCTGTGCCATTTTGAGGCAATACTGTTGCCTCAAAATGGCCCACTGGTGGGGGATGTATCACCAAAAAAGAGGCAGAAAATGGCGACCAAGCTCCTGTGAGGAATTAATCAGCCCGTTTCCACAGGCTTCCTCCCACATTCCAAAAACATGCATGGCAGGCAGATTGAATACTCCAAATTGTCCCTCGCAATGAGTGTGGGAGTGACAGTTGTTTGTCTTTGTGTGCCCTGCGATTGGCTGGCAACCAGGGTGTCCCCCGCCTCGTGCCCGAAGACGGCTGGGATAGGCTCAAGCACCCCCCCCCCAATGAAAAATAAGCAGTACGGAAAATGGATGGATGGATAATATATATTCACCACTAGATGGCAGACATGGGCTAGTACGTGTTTTGTACTGCCCTATCTGAGAATTTGACCATTTTTTCATGACATGCAGGAAAACCATATTTAAGAACTCGCTTATTTTAAAATAATGGTGAGTTTCACTTCTACTTTCATTCCTTTCATCATTTTGCTGCTGTGAAATGTAAATTTCTCCACCGTGAGACTAATAAAGGCATATCCAATAATCCAGTAATCCAATTTTTGTGAAAAAATGCGGAAAATGAGTTTTTGGTTTGCTGTCAAGCGTTTTTTGTGACATCCTTGAATGGTATTTTTTATGGGGTTGGAGGGGACCACAGGATGTGTTTTTTTTGTGCAAACCATTTGTTTTTATAGGCTTGCTCGTTTATATACAAATTGAGCATGAAATATATCAAGGCTGAGCCGATTGGGCAAATTCCGCCTAGATGAAAAAGAATCACTGGGTATGACGTTCTTCCTTTTCCGCAGGTCCAACCATGAAGCTGAAGCGACCAGTGGTGTCCAAAATATACAAAGAGCAAATTGACAACTTTTACAGGGAAGTGACTTCTCCGACGACCCCTGACAACCCCTTGGCTCCCAAATAGAGAAACAGGAGTCGCCTTCCACAGATGAGCTCTTTCCTCCCATTTATCAATGTAGACCTTGTACCTTGAATCATGTTTTTTGATTGCCTTATTTGTGTGGGTAAGAGGAAGCCATTGTAAATGAAAGAAGCTTTATGATTGTTTTCAACTATTTATTTGTTTTGCATCCAGATGTGAAGTAACAGCAAAGAAAAGCTTTTTTGTGATCATTATAATACTTGAAAAGAAACAAAGAACCCCCACACACCCTCAAAAAATAGAAAATATTTAATGTTTGGGTAAAAGGCGTTAAAAAGTCACATTTTCAGTGCACATGGGTCAGATTATCTTCAGGAGAAATGTTTCAAGTGAAATACCAAATTTTTACTTGTAGTAGAGAGAGATTCAAGGATTTGAGGCAGATCCATTTTTTTCATGGATCAGTTTGAAAAAGAACCATCACGTTTAGATCGTGTTCAGGTTGTACTCCCTATATGCTTAAAAACATCGCAAGCCATGTAGCTGAAAGTTTTGGGCTGATGTGACTGCATTGGAGGTTTGAGTGTTTGCACTGGTTCGAGCCTCTGTCTGACGTGTTTGCTTGCTGTGCTTTTACATGATTGTGTATTGTAAATAGGATTTTACTTTCCCGTGTTATTTTTTTCCTTCAACTTGGAAATTACCAATGGAAGTGAAATGACACCATATTGGATTACAGTCAACTGGCATTCATATCAGCTGCCTTTAAATTCTCCATCCAAACCGTCGCCACACTTGCAATTTATACTAAATGGTAGGACGCGGGCAAACTGACCATGTGCATTGACTTCCCCAGAGGACAGTTGAAAACAAAAGTTGATGAAATCCAAAGAGCTGTAACTGAAATGAAGATAATATTGTGGGACTTTATAGCACTCTTGCGAATGTTGCAAAATGGTGGCTTTTGGAGGCATTGGGTCATTCAAAGCACCTGAAATTCAGGGTTTATGTGCTGTCATTACATCAACCATGATGATGTATGTGTTATGTTTTTTTTTTTTATAGGATTGACCATGTGAATGACGTTTCCTCCTGTAAAATTACAACGTTCTGGCTATCAGAATGTGTTCATCATTCCACATAACTTAATGAAGGAGGGTTGTGTTTGTTGAGTTGTGAAGTTTCCTGGAAACTGGACACAATTAACAATATTCACATTCGCTATTATCTGTTTAGTGAATACGCTTCAGCAAAGATGGAAAAAGTTTAAACGTGTCAATTACCAAATGGGGAATAAAAGTTATGCATCCTAATATCTTGTTTTTGTGATTGATCTACCCTTTATATTGAGAAATATATTAAGGGTTTTTGCAACTTATGTCACCGCATATGTTGCACAACATGATTATGTAAATGTTTTACCATTACCTAAGTTCAATCTGATGATTGGCAGACGAAACAAACTTTAAAATGTCTTCGTAGAAAAAAGTCCTCCCATTTCATATGAAAGTCATACATTTTTTCCTTCTTACCTGGTCCAGCTCCTCCACTCATCTTACGTTTAAGAGGAAAAAAAAAACGAGCGAAAATGGAGGAACTAGCTTGTTAATTTTGCAACGCGCAAGGGTCTTGTTTGAGTACATACAGTGTACCTCATAATGGGATGTCATCTGATTGGTTGCCCGGTGTATCAATCAAGTGAAGGGATGGTTGATAAACTGACATCTAGTTTTTTTTTTTCAAAACAACTCAACTTTATTTGTATAGCGTCAGGTCATGACAATGTCACATCACCTTGTCATGCGATCTACTAATGGTACCTTGGAGATCGACAAACTGAGCACCCCTGATAAACAATACTGTCTTTTTGATTTTCATCATGTGGAGCTGTCCTCGACCCTTTTTGACCTACGCAGCCGTTTGATGTCAGACAATATTTTCTAGAACCAGCCTTAAAAGGCCGGATAAATACAATGATTTGAGATCAGAGACTATTGATCAACCCAAGAGTAATTGGGCCTCTCTGACCAGACAACATTTTCCGATGATGGGAAATTAGCACATGATGGGATTGACCTAGGGCCTAGGTCAGACATGGGCAAACTACGGCCCGCGGGCCACATACGACCCGTTAGGCTTTTTAATCTGGCCCGCCGAATTTGCCCAAATTTGAGTAAAAACAGTGTCTGAAACTCATGACAAAAAGTTAGCGGACAGCAGGGCAGATAACTGAAAAGTTGCCTGGCCCATTTTTCACAACCTGAAGCACAATGAGAAAACTAACCACATTAAAAAACATTGTCACAAAGTATAAAGTTTTTTTTTAAATCAAGAATGCTCCGACTACAAATGTTACCTTGCTTAATTTAAGTCATATTGCTGCACAATGCAACGTTTGCATTGCTTCCAACGAGCCACTAAGCCCCTTTCATAAGTCTCACGTACACTTTACAGTCACGGTTTAATGTAAATTTGCGTTTTGTAGCGTCACATATCTTGTTAGCTTCTTTTGAATCTTTCTTCTCGGCTGAGGTTCTGTGCATCTATTTTGGAAAATGACATGCAATTGCACGACTTTATAACGCTTCCGAAAGTCTGGAAGAAAGAAGCAGGCTTCTGATTGGCTGCCGTGCCGAGTATGCAAATTTCAACTGCAGGTAGTCTATGTCTGTGTGCTTGGCGACGGTACACGTGTACTGTTTGCGCGTAAAGGCGAGGGCGTCAGTGAGGAGTTTGTTGAGCGCGCAGTCAGGACAAACCATCTATGATTTGGCGGAATTTAACACAAGTAGGTATTATTGAGCTTGAATATTTCGTTGTGTAATAATATGTTTTGAATGTTGAAAGTGATTCCATTTTTCAATAAATGTTGATTTCTTTAACTTTGCCCCTTCAATGAAAACTTATTAAAAACAGACGCAATCTTGATAAATCACAATGCATATGTTAATTTAATCTATTTCCATTTCCTCCTCCAAGTATCTGCGAAATAGTATGTAAACGCCATATTCCTTGAGACAAATTTATTAACTGATCAGGGATATTTTTCACATTTGAAAGACAGTTAATAAATTGGGTTCTTACTGTGCTATGAGGTTTGTACACACCACATTTAAAGGACAACAGGCACCATTTTTTTTGTTTCCTACTGACATCAGAAAAAAACGTTTTATAGCATCTAAAATACCCAAAATAGGCAGGCTGATATTTTTAGTCAAATGAAAAACACCAATAAAAATGAATTCAAAATGAATCCGGAAATGGTCAGTTTCAGAAGGTCCCACCCCCTTGTTCGTGACGTCGCGCCAAGATGTCTTGCCTTGCTCGAGAATCAAAACAATAGCTTCAGATTCGGAGAAGATGCTTTCTTGTTACTCATCCAGTTATGAATATGATTCAAATAGTTCTGAAGAGGAAAGCATAAATGTTTGCAATTGATTCAAGGAGTTCTCCCATGTCAATTCGAGCCGTCAATGACAGCAATATAGCACCCAGAAAATGCTGAAGACAGCGCCCAAGCTCCGTTGGAAATGGGCTGATTTGTCTGCTGGGAATTTGTGTCAACTAGTATCAAATAGTAGTATTGGTGCAACACACAACGATTCACCATGACATTATGTGTTTTCCTTCTAATTTTGCCATCAACACGGATCAACACGAAGTTTTCAGACCAAACAAAGTACCGAAAAATGCATTGTGTGTCACTTTCTCGGTCAGGGGCGGTCCAAACGTGACGTCACACGGGGATCGTCATCAACTCGAAAACAAGACTTCATGAATATTCAGCGCGAGTCTTAAAACGTAAAATATAGCTATATGCTGTGGAATCTTTGTAAAATACGCCCAGTCGAAGACACTTGAAGTGATTTTATAAATTATGGACATAACTTCTTCGGAGGCGTCGGTTGTCCTTTAATTTTTTAGGTTTAGTATTTCCGGCCCAAACACTCCCTCCAAATGCTCCTGGCCCGGCCCCTCTGTCAAATTTTAGAACCCATAGCGGCCCGCGAGTCAAAAAGTTTGCCCACCCCTGGCCTAGGTCAATCCCATCATGTGCTAATTTAAGTTTCAAGGACAAGCGACGTCCCCGGACAAGTTGTGTCCATAATTTGTAAAATGGCTTCCAAAGACTTCTACTGGGCGTATTTTACAAGGATTCCACCGCATATAGCTATATTTTACGTTTTAAGACTCACGCTGAATATTCCGGAAGTCTTTGTTTTTGAGTTGGTGACGAGTCTGTACGTGACGTCACTGAAGGAACGCCCCTGACCGAAAAAAGGACACATTGTAGCAGTACTAGCTTGGTCTGAAAATGTCATGTTGCACCAAAAAGAGCCCGAAGAGGGCGACCAAGATCCATGTAAGGAATTTATCAGCCTGTGGAAACGGGCTGATTAATTCCTCACAGGAGCTCGCTCAGCATTTTCTGCCTCTTTTTTGGCCCCAGATACCTCAAAATGGCACGGAATAAATTCTTTAATCGATTGCAAATATGTATGCTTTCCTCTTCAGAACTATTTGAAGCATATTCATAACTGGACACGTAACAAAAAAGCATATTCTCCGATTCTGAAGCCATTGTTTTGATTCTCCAGCAAGGCAAGACATCTTGGGGTGATACTACGAACAAGGGGGCGGGACCTTCTGAAACTGGCCACTTCCAGGTTCATTTTTTTGCAGATTTTGGACACTTTAAGTCATTTTTATAGGTGTTTTGCATTTGATTAAAAATATCATACTGCATGTTTTGGGTATTTTAGATGCTATAAAACGTTTTTTCTGATGTCAGGAAACAAAAAAGTGATGTCGGTTGTCCTTTAAACTTAATAAAAAATCAGATCTGTACCATGGTGGTCTGGTTGGATCACTGGGTTGCTCTAGTTTCTCCCAGTGTTGATTTGGTCCAAAGATAGAAGCTTTTCAAATGTAGAAGTTTTTAAACTTCTAAATGTCAAGTGAGACATTTAAACCACTGCCGGGCATGCACTCGGTGCACTTTTATTTTGAAGGTGGCCCACGCCGCTCGCAGCATACTACCGTAATGCACGGTGTTGTCAATCGAAGTGGCGGCTCACTTTGATTTTTTAAGTGGAGGCTGGCTTGACCGCAGTGGGAAAACGAATTTACAAAGAATCTATCCGCTTGCAGATGATCAGAAAAACTTCCCACTCAAGTGATTAATACGTCTTGTCTGGTTAGTATCAGCACGTGCTAAACTATTAAATAACATAATATAATTAGGACCAATGTTATTTTATATCGTTATTCAAAGCCCTGGAACGTGCCCCAATTAACTGCACCTTTATTTATTCCATGAAATTATATGAATTTATTCTTACCAGTTAATGTTCTCAGTTTTATCTGAATTTTGAGTTGCATGGCCACCCAAAAATGTACTTTTTTAGGAACAATCCAAGTTACGGCCTTGGCATACAGTGAGACCTCAATTTACGAACACCTTATATGACGAACTTTTCATCTTACGAACGTCAAATTTATGAAAATGAAAACTTATAATAAGCACTATTTTCATAATACACACCCACCACGGCTGGTCCATCAAGCACACGACCTTCGGATCTGGCGGAGTGATCTTCGGCGGAAGGACACAACCGAACAGCGCTCCAGCCGGCGCTACTTTCCACACCCCCTCTCATTGAATGCACACGTCGATCGCCTACTTGGAGCTTTTTGCTGATAATTTTACTACGGTGGGACAGAAAAAAAACCACCACAGGCTCGTGTTCAGCCCAAGAAGACACAAAGTCGCTGAGAAGAAGGAGACAATTGAAAAACACGAACGAGGTGTGCGTTTGTGTGATTTAGGGGCCGAGCACGGCTATGCCAAGTCCACCATCGCTACCATCCTTCGCATCAAAGAAGCTATCAAAGGTGCGTCTGTTGCAAAAGGTGTTTCCATGCTCTTAAAGCGACGGTCTCGGGCAATCGAAGAAGTTGAAAAACTTCTGGTAATTTGGATTAACGAAAAGCAGCTATCCGGCGACAGCGTGTGAAAAGCTATTTTATTCGAGAAAGCACGGCTAATTCACGCCGATATCGCCATGCGCCAACCTGGAAGTTCGGCGCTTATTCAGGATTTTAAAGCCAATAACAGAACATCTGAGGAGGAGATGGCTGCAGCATCAAGTGAGCTCATAAAGGCAATGTTGGCAAAGTGGAATGATGTGCAGGCTTTCACCGAACAGTTCCATCCAGAAAAGACAGTGGCTATGACAATCATCAACATGATGAACGATAATGTGATGCCTCAGCTTCGTAAGACCTTACAAGTCAGAAAGCAACAGGTGTCAATTAAGAGGTTTTTAATCAGCAAAAATGATGAGGAGTCTCCAAAGAAAAAAGAAGAGAAGCCACACCAGAGGTTAAGTTACCAACAGTCCTTATGGAAGGTGACTCTCCTTCTATAAGCCATCAACGACCATCAAAAAGTTAAATAATTAACTTTATTTTACAGCACAGTTTATTTCTTTAATTACAGTCCTTATGGAATGTGACTCTTTCCAAACAGCAATTCCCTTTGACCTCGGACCTCCAACGCCATTCCATCAAGCCATCAATGACCATCACAAATGTAAATAAAGTGACTATGATACAATGCGGTGTATTTCTTTCATTACAATACAATAGCACATTTATTATACATAGAATAAGGTATGTTGTGTGTAGTTTTAAGGCTTATTTAGTTGAAAAGTATATTTTATGGAAACCCGGGAACGGATTATTCCCATTTTAATGGTTTCCTATGGGAATTTTTTTTGAGATACACACTTTTCACCTTACACACGCTGTCTGGGAACCAATTAAGTTCGTAAGTTGAGGTCTCACTATATTTCTTTACTGAACACGTAATGATTGTATAATGCGATTTAAAACTCCCCCCAAACAGATATTTCATTTACATAATGGGAGGAGTGGAGTATCAAATTAAAAACATGTATTGACACTAGATTGTGTAATCGTGTCTGTGTCACTGTAACGGCACACCAGGACATTGTTCTATATTTAGAATATGCATTTGAGCTTCATTGGGACCGGATCAAATTTAATGAAGTACTGTATTGATTATCCCGGGCTGTCTGATGAATGGATATCAAAGATCTGTGTAATAGCAGTGATGGGGAAAATACACAAATTACAATGAGGTCAAAAATCAGAATCAGAAAGCAGTTAATCGTCCCACAATGGGGAAATTTGCAGTCCACAACAGCAATTTGAAAGGGGGAGCGGGGTGAAAGGATAAAACATCAAGATATTCTAAGCACAATAAAAATTTCAGAAGCCTGAGGTGTATACTGCAACAGTGCAAAAATGTTTCATAAAAACCGTACACAGTGCAAGTATGAAAGAAAAGGCATATTGATATATGAGTTGTAAAAAAACAGTCCCCTTTTTATCAAACAGACTAAATGTTGAATTTGATACTAAATAGGCCATTGGGCTAATAACTAAGAAAATGGTGAAATATGCAATGTGCAGGCATAACTGTCCTCTGAGGACATTTTCCACTTGAGATTAAATCACGCACCCAATTATCATATAAGGCAGACCTACCAAGAGAGTGCAAGTGAGCGAGCTGGATAGTGGAGAGGGGGAAAGAGAGAGACACACACGCACACGCAAACCGACACAGACATCTGGGGTGTGTTCCCTTGGTCGTGTGCTAGATGAAACTCGACAAGACAAATGGAGAAGAGGAGGAAAGGTAAGGATGCGTTAGGTACACACATTTACTTTTGAGTCATTGCAAAATTCTGTCAAGCTAATTTAATGATCATCAGCAGACATATATTTGTTGTGGCAATGATTTATTTGAATGGACGAGGCACATTCCTCACTAAACTGAGGACACTCTGAGCGAGACATAAAAATGACAAGAGTAATGACAAGTTTTGGCATTTTTCAGAACTTTTTTTACTTACTGAACTGTATATTAAAACAAGAGTTGTACGGTATTGAATGCACATGAGCAAATGTTGAATTCAGAGCCTGGTCGCCACAGGGTCCTCTTTGGAGCTGAGGCTGATGGTTGTCGGCAGCAGTGGACCATCTCAGTTCCAGTTGACCAACGCTATCTTGGGAAGGGAGGAGTTCCCCAGAGACACCACCAGCATCTCTGGCAGCCGTAAGATTTTCGGGGAGCTGGCGGGGCGCCGGGTGGCTGTGATCAGCGCCCCCAACCTCTATGACAAGGACATATCTCGCGTCAAGAGGAAGATGGAGCTGAGGAGGTCCAAATGCTTGTCGGTGCCCGGTCCCCACGCTTTTCTGGTGGCCTTTGACATGGAGAAAATTTCACCCAACGACATCAGGACCCCACAGCTCATGATGAGACGTTTCGGAAGACGCTGTTTGAGACATTGCATCGTCCTGCTCGCCTACGACGGCAGCGCAGACAGGACGGCCTTGGAGGGTGTCGTGAAGAACACTGACTGGCCCTTGAGGCATCTGATTGAGGACTTTGGTGGCCGCTTTTACATTTTCAGCAAGAACTGGCGAGATCGCAGCCGCGAACAAGAGCTTCTGCAGAAGATCGAGTGGATGGTGGCCTCCCTGGGCGGCGCCTGCTTCTCCAGCGGAACTTTCCAGAAGGCCGAGCGCAGCGTTAAGAAGGAGGAAAAAAGACTCATGAAGAAGATGGCAGCCGATAACGAGAAGGTGTGGCGCGAGCTTGAGAACAAGTACCTGTCGGATGAGTTGTACCGGCGCAAAGACACCCACACGGCTAGCGTCAGTGCGGAGATAAGGGCCAAGGCGGAAGTGGACAACGACTGGCTCCGGACATCCCTGGCGAGGGGGGTGGGCGGGGGCGTGGTCGTAGGGGCCATAATGGGGGTGCTGGTGGGCTCCATTGAAGGACCGGGAGGGATGGTCCTGTACGGCGTCATCGGTGGGGCGCTGGGTGCATCGGCAGGGGGTGCTGCTCAGGTGGCCACCAAGCACATGGAGGACAGAGTCGCGCCACCCGCCAGACTCAACTTCAACTCCATCTTCATCAATCGCTTCTTTGCAACGCCTCGGCCCTGAAAGCAGCAGCCGACATTAGCAACACGCCAATCTTTGTAACTTTACAAAGATAACAATTCTCAGTTTTAATTTTAAAGTCCGTGTAAAGCACAGGTGTCGAAGTCAAGGCCGGGGGCCAAATCTGGCCCGTCAAAACATTTAATTCGGCCCATGAAAGCAAATCAAGCATGTCTAAGTCAAAACCAAAATTTCAAATTGTCGTACAAACGACAATAACACTCGTTATTCTTGACTTCAGATTTGAAAAGTAGTTATCCATAACAGCCCTCGTTTCATTCACTTGGTGTGCACCTTATTATGAATGTATTTTTTATCATCGATGTTTTTCCAGGACCTCATAACAGGTAGCACAATTAACAGATTTCATACACCAGAATTGTCGCCTGATGTTTTGCTAACGAGCTAAGACTTGACGTTCAGTTTTTGATACAGCGCCGGTTAAGTTACCAATAGTCCATATGGAAGGGGACTCTCCTTCCATAAGCCATCAACGACCATCAAAAAGGTCAATACAACTTTATTTTACAGCACAGTTTATGTCTTTAATTACAGTCCTCATGTAATGCGACTCTCTTTCCAAACAGCAATTCCCTTTGACCTCCGACCTACAACGCCATTCCATCAAGCCATAAATGACCATCACAAATGTAAATAAAGTGACTTTATGATACAATACAGTGTATTTCTTTCATTACAATACAATAGTGCATTTATTATACATAGAATAAGGTATGTTGTGTGTAGTTTTTTAGGCTTATTTAGTTGAAAAGTACAGTAAAGTCTCGTTATATCGATATCGGTTATAGCGATAGTACCGCTTATTACGATACTATTTTCATTTCCCTTGCACATTTCTAGTCTTTTTATGTATAATTAGTACCGTTTAGTACGATACCCGGTTATGACGATAATCCGGTTATTACGGTGCTCCTTTTCATCCCCCGCCGGCCATTTTTGTTGTTTATATCGATATATCCGTCGCGCCATTGGTCAACTTGGTCACGTGTCTTGTTACGTGAGCCGCCATCGGTCGCGCCATTGGTCGACTTGGTCACATGAGCCGCCATCGGTCGCGCTATTGGTCGACTTGGCCGTGTGACTTTGTCACGTGACACGCCATCGGTCGCGCCATTGGTCAACTTGGTCACCTGTCTTGGTTACGTGTCACGCCATCAGTCGCGCCATTGGTCGACTTGGTCAGGTGACTTGGTTACGTGCCCAGCACCCGTGTAGCAGAGCCATTTTCATTTTCAGACGCTAGCTCGTGTGTAGCAGACGAGATTGAAGTGTTTGTGTTAAAAGGTAAAAATGGGAAGCAGAAGAAGATTGATGACTTTTTTAAATTGTATACATAATACAGTAAGATGTAAGCGTTGCAGTTTCCCTGTTGTGTTATGTACATGCCCACTGTACTGTATATGAATGCAATCGTTTTTTGCAACAATGTTTCTTGTTTTGTCTGCTGAAGCGCGATGATTTTGAAAATTATTAACATTCCATACTGTGTATTAAAGGACAGCTGATGTCACTTTTTATTCAAATGCAAATAAAAATGACTTCACGCCAAGACGTCTTGCATTGCTTGTGAATCCAAACAATGGCTTCAGATTCGGATAATATGCTTTCTTGTTACACATCCAGTTATGAATATGTTTCAAATACACTGTAGTTCTGAAGATTAAAGCATACATGTTTACAATCATTAAAGAATTATATGTGCCATTTTGAGGCAACATTAGGGGAACATCTCTCACCCAAAAAAAAAAGGGAGCTAATGGCCAGCTCCGTTTCTTATATGGCGCTTGGCTGCCCTCTTTTGGCGGCTTTTGTTTAATGCAGTTCGGCACAGGATCGGATATATCGATAGTCCCGGTTATAGCGATATTTTTTCGGACTCCCTTGAATATCGATATAACGAGACTTTACTGTATATTTTAAGGAAACCCGGAAACGGATTATTCCCATTTCAATGGTTTCCTATGGGATTTTTTTTTTAGATACACACTTTTCGCCTTACAAACTCTGTCTGGGAACCAATTAAGTTCGTAAGTTGAGGTCTCACTGTATATGTGAGAAGGAACGGAGTCAAAAATGAATGGACAACAGAGGAAAACTATACCTGACATAAAAACAATTGGATTTCCAATTTTGTGTTGCATTTTAGCTTCTCGGCGATGGACTACAGTTGTCCTATTTGTACCTATACCTATTTGTCTACATGCTTTTCAGATTCTAAATAGCTCTATTTGTTCTTTGTAAGCACGCGATGTGATCTCAGCCCCAATAGCGGCGACCGTCAGCCTCCTCCACGAGAAGTCTCTGCTGTGCTCTCTATGTAAGCAGTCCAGTCACCATCCATGTGGACAGAGCTTCTGCCTGTCCTGCCCTTACGATTACTGGATGCGACACAAGTCCAGATACTGCCTGTACTGCCGGCAATTCTTTGCCAACAGGCCCAACCTCAGCGTCAACCGTATCTTTGCCGAAGTCTCAGACAATTACAAGAAGACCAAATCACAAAAGACACCAGATGAAGCAACGGTGCGTTATTCATTTCCATTGATGAGAAGGTTTGTATATATATTACATATATACAGAAGTTGATATTCCAATTAAATACAACGTCAGTATAACAAGAGCAGTAGATGATATCATTAACATGATTCCATCAGTGCTGAAGTTAGCTACTCTGAACATACTCCATCCCTCAAAACTCCATTAAGAAGCAGCATTAAGAACATTCATCAATGACATAGAACTGATGAAAACTTCATTATTCTATGAATTCCTTAAAGTGCTTTTGTACATGTCATTTACAACAGAAAAAAAGTACAGCGGGACCTTGGCTTACAAACTTAATTGGTTCCCAGACAGAGTGTGTAAGGCGAAAAGTGTGTCTCCCAAACATGAATTTCCCAGAGGAAACCATTAAAGTGAGAATAATCAGTTCCCAGGTTCCCATAAAATATAATTTTCAACTTTCTAATTTTCTAAGCCTTAAAACTACACAAAATATACCATATTTTATGTATAATAAATGTGATATAGTATTATGATTAAAGAAATAAACTGTACTGTACAATAAAGTCATTTTATTTACCTTTGTGATGGTCGTTAATGGCTTGATGGAATGGAGTGTCCGCTTGATGAGGAACATAGGCTTCTTTCACCATCTTGAGGAATGATCCCTTGTTGGTGCTTTCTCTGTGATAATTGTATCTAGTTCATCAATTGTGATCTGTTTAGCTGGGTTGATAGCTTTTTGCATCAAGTGGACAGATGACTTGTGTGGGTTATTTGTGGAGCCTGATTGATAGGATATTTTTAACCTACACTCTGCTTTTGAATAATCAAAGTTGAAACGAGTCTAAATGTCACTGTTTTCTACCCATTTTGTAACTTTTTGTATGTTTTTTCTTTTGTTTTTTACTTTCGTTTTTTGGTTTAAAACTTTGTCATCTCCCTTTCGTGTGTGTGTGTGTTTTCTCATTCTCTCTCTGTCTGCCTGTCTCTTTAATATTTAACCCCCCCCCCCCCCGCCCCACTGCTGGGTTCTTGACCAATCACGTGGCTTTAACCGAAGACGCCATTTAGTTTTTTGGAGAACGGCCTCACTCTCTCTGTCTGTAACCCCATCCCCCACTGCTGCGCTCTTGATCAATCACGTGGCTTTAACCCAAGACTGGGGGCGGAGTATAGAGGACAAATACAGTGGCCACCATTTTCTTGTTAGGAGAACGAGCTCGTTCGAGAACGACACATCACTCATCTTTCATTTCTTTCATAACTTTGCTGCTGTGAAATGTAAATTTCTCCACGGCGAGACTAATAAAGGCAAATCCAATCCAAATCCAATCCATTGTGGCAGCTCCGTCTGTATCCCGAAAAATAGTACGTATGCCAAGGTAAAATTTTCATAAATGTTACATTCGTAAACCGAAAAGTTTGTAACCGAGGTTTCACTGTATAAACTGGATCCAAGTGGTTTTGAATATTCCTGTTTTCCCGTTTTAATGAAAAAAAAATCAAAGTGGGTTCAAACCCCATTCATTGAGAAACTTCATTTGTTTGCCTTCATACCTGATCCAGCTCCTCCACTCATTTTTCTATCTAATCTTACGTTTAAGAGGAAAAAACGAGCGAAAATCTAGGATATAACAAACGACTAGCTTGTTAATTTTGCAATGCTCTGGGGCCTTGTTTTTTGGCTTCAAATGACTTCTACTGAGTGTATTTTACAAAGATTCCACCGCATATAGCTATATTTTACGTTTTAAGACTCGCGCTGAATATTCAGAAAGTCTTGTTTTTGAGTTGGTGACGAGTCCGTACGTGATGTCACTAAAGGACCGCCTCATGACCATAAAAAAGACGCATTGTAGCGGTCCTTCCATCACGTCAATGTATTTTGCTGTACTTGTTTGGTCTGGGGACCTCGTGTTGCACCCAAAAGCCGCCAGAAGGCCAGAAGAGGGCGTCCAAGCGCCATACAAGGAATTTATCAGCCTGTGGAAACGGAGGTGGCCACAGGAGGTCGCCATTTTGTGCCTCTTCTTTGTGTGATCCATTTCCCCCCAATAATGCCTCAAAATGGCACAAATAAATTCTTCAATCGATTGCAAACATGTATGCTCTCCTCTTCAGAACTATTTGAATCATATTCATAACTGGATGTGTAACAAGAAAGCATATTCTCCGAATCTGAAGCCATTGTTTTGATTCACTAGCAATGCAAGATGTTTTGGCGTGACGTCACAAACTGGGGGCGGGACTTTCTGAAAATGCTCAATTCGCAGCTCAATTTTTTTTGCAGATTTTGGACACTTTAAGTCATTTTTATTGGTGTTTTGCATTTGACTAAAAATATCATACTGCGTGTTTTGGGTATTTTAGATGCTATAAAACGTTTTTCTGATGTCAGTTAAAAACAAAAAAGTGACATCGGTTGTCCTTTAAATGTTTTTTTTAATCGTTTTTTAATCGTCTGTACCTTGGAGATCGACGTACTGAACACCCCTGAGATAAACAGTACTGTCTTTTTGATTTTCATCATGTGGAGCTGTCCTCAACCCTTTTTGCCCTACGCAGCCGTTTGATGTCAGACAATATTTTCAGGAACCAGCCTCAAAAGGCCAGATAAATACAATGAAATATTATATTAAAATAAAATAAAAGAAAACATATTTCAGATTCTGAAATTAATGTAAGTTATTTATTATTTCTGTTCAACCCGGAGCAAATAACCCACGGACCGGTGCTCAGCCTGAGTCTCTTGGTGTTTGTCGACCATTTCTGCCTGTCAGGCCGCTTCACCAACTTTGCTCACAGTGACAGTACAAATGCCAGAGAAAGGTCACATTGAATCTTAAATGCTGAGATTCGCTGATGGCGGCACTTCAATCGCAGTGCTTTGAGATCGGACACTATTGATCAACCCAAGAGTAATTGGGGCCTCTGACCAGAAAACATTCCTCAATGATGGAAAATTAGCACACGATGGTATTGACCGAGGCCAATGTGCCCTTTTCAACCCACACGGAGCCACATGAACTCCATGTGAACCCCGTGACCGGGTACGCCGGCAGTCAAATGACAAAACCACAACAGCATTTCATGACTTTATTGTGATTAAAAAAATAATAAAATTACATGTTTTGTCTTTGACAACTTGCAGCATATGGCCACATGGTGGCATTCCAATGCTAAGTTTGTCTGACCAAATTGGGTTGCTCGAGCACTCCAGTTGTTTTGTACTACATTGACCACATCCAAGTGATGCCAGATATTTCCTCAAAACATCCCTCTGTCCCCGCCTAGTCAAAGAAATGAATAACCTTGATAAATTCACATACGCCCTGCCTACGAACATCATTTTGGACTCTCAATTTTATTTCTTTTTTTTTTCTTTGTGGTGCAAATATGCACACAGCAGATTATTGACCAAGTACAATTCCTCATCAGGAAGATGTCAGGCTTCTTTCCTATGATATTTTTGTGCCGAGGGAGCGCACTGTCGACGAAACCAAACAATAATCAAAACGCACCAAGGAATTAAAAAAATACGTTGGCTTGTTTTTAGCCATAACAGCTCCCTGAACAAAAGTGTGGCGTCCACGATGTGGTCCAGTTATTGTGACTGGAAGCAGAACAGTGATTAAATTGAGGTCATCCAGCAAACGACTGCCAGTCAGTGACGCCTGCTTCTTAGTGCTCAGCTGTCATGATACACAAAAACATCACAGGGAGCGTGACCCCCCCCCTGAAAAAAAAAGTTCAGGCCACAAAAAAAAAAAAAAATGCTTTGTGAAGCATATTTGTTGGCGATTAATGGTGACATGCCCAAATTCAAGTCAATTAAATAAACAAAAACAAGTTGGCAAAAAAAAAAAAACACAATATCATATTGCATGTAAATATTGTATAAAATCCTTAAAAATACAGTTTAGGTAACTATTTAAGTACTGAAGTCATCACAGCCAAAAGTGCAGAGGCCCATAAATAAAACATTGACTGTGGGTAGACGGCGGCGCTTCTCTTGGGTCAACATCCACTCCAACGCCCCAGTCGCCAACACAAGGGGCTAAAAGAGTCGCAGGTCAAACGGTCAGAGTTCATGAACTAGGGTGTAGACGGAGAAGACGACACCACCAGGCTTGTCGTCATCCCGCTCACACATTTACTGGGAGTCAGAGCTTTTGTTGACAGAGGCACAGGCTGGATGGTCGGGGGTGCGGTGCTGGTGAAGGCCTGGGCGAGACTGTTTCGAATCAACGGCGTTTACAGTGAGCAGAGTGGTGGCCCCCCACAACTCGCAGACACAAGAGTATTAAAGCTACGCAAAGGTCAGAATAAATACACATAAGGCTGAGGCCAAGAACGCGCTCTGTGAAGGTGTGGACCTTGACCTGGGTGGGCTGCTGCGTAGTGTTTCTCTCATAAACAATTGCCTCTTACCATTGGCGGAGCGTCAAAGGCTGCAAAGCCTTCTCTGCTGGCCTAAAAATATCTGAATCATGAACTCTATTTTGTCCTTGAATTCTTATTAAATAATTCCAAATTGTCTCCTTTCATTACTTTTCCCCAGTTGCGCTGCTTCCAGATGAGTTTTCGTATTTAAGCAATTAAGTATTTAACCGATTAAGTATTTAACCAATCACATTTCAGCCATTATTTCTTACCAGGGTCAGAAATCTACCTGGAGCCTTCACAATCAGTTCTGCGGGCCCTGGAGCCTAAAATTCAATGTTGATGAAACTGTTGCTCTAACCAATCAGATTTCAAGTTGGCAACCCAGGCGCTGGAAAGGTCAGAGTTTCTGCAAACTATGACTGGCTAGTCACTAGCCAATTATAGTTTTCGAAAACTGCTCTGATCACTAGCCACTAGTGATAACAGCATACTGGCCAGAGCTAGCACACTCAATACAATATATTGTGTTGATTTAATAGCAGTTTTGTCAATCCAAACTGGCTGAAGGAGAAGAAATGGATTTGTTTGGAAATTTACTGTTCAAGCCATTTTCAAGATGGACTTTTAAAGAAAAAATGGACATCATTAAGAAAGGTCGGTCAGTTATTTCCTGGCTAATGGTACCCTCTAGTGGACATGTAGTAAATCACACCACTCTTTTCAGTCTGGATTGATTCAGGAGGAGCGCTACTGAAGGCCTAGCGATGAAATACACGGCCCGCCACTGGTTACCATCTTATGGCTTCTTGACAACACGAAACTATGTTGAAGCAAAGTGCTTGGCTGCCGTCTTGTGACATCAACCTACAAGGTCAAACCTTGTGTGACTTTCATGGAGGAAGTCAACTGGGATAGGTTCCCTGTGCCCTTGTGTCCCCCCCCCCCTCCCGCCTTCCAAAAGCTCTCTTTAAAATTCTGTCAACTGCTTGGAGTTTCTTTTGATTTGACGTAAACAAGCACTTGAAAATCGCATGACACACGCCGCTGATTCTGTAGCGAGTGATCATGGCGGCGAGCTATTCCCCCTCATGTTTCCCTGGAGGCCACATGCCAGGGAGCTAGAGCGAACATACACAGCAGCCCATATCAAAATTTTCTACAGCTAGTTCATATCACTTATCCCCCCCCACCCCCTATTCAACACTGAGCGAGTGGCAGAAAGCAAGAACATGAACACCAGTCAAAACATTGTACAGCTTCTACAGAGATGACAAGGGAGGTCTATGAGGGTCAACGGCCTACAAGGACACTGAGGAAGAAAAAGGAAGCCATTAAGACAATACTGAATAATCAGGCGGCCCGATGAACACTTGGGTTCTCCCCTGTGCCAAAGCGAAGCAGGGGGGACGCTTGGGAACACCCACTTCACACTGCAGAAAGGCACTAGAGTGGGCTTGTTGCTGTTGGGCGTAGAAAAATAAAAGCGATATACATTCATAGCTCACAGGTCGTTTAACCGCAAATCTGGGAGTAGAAACACAAATGCACTTGTAGAAAAGTACAATATAAAAAAAAAACTAATCCAAGGGGCGAGGGGGCGCACGGCCCTTACTTTTCCTTATTTTTGGATTCCGGGAGAAGAGTATGGCTACTTTTGTTAGTGTTACAAACCCACCAGTAGGCTATTCAGGAGCGTACCAGCAACCAGCAGTGAAGCCCTTTGGTGCATGCTGACATGGAAGGGATGCAGTTGGAGGGGGGGGCAAGGGGGCACTCGGAGAGGGAGAAGGAGAGTGGTGGTCGGCAGGAGGTCACGGCTCGGCTTTCAGTGCAAGGGCTAAATCAACAAAATGCATGTTGAGATGTTGAGAAAAGCAGAGATGCCATCGAAACAGGGATGTGCAACACGCACGGTTCTATGTGTAGAGTGTGTGCGTGTGGAGCTGGGAGGTACATGCGGGTGCGTTCCAAAGTAAGAAAAGTCAGTAACTGTGAAGGCTGAATGCAGCTGAATGCAGGGGGATGGGATGTGGAGTGATCTGGTCGGTAAGGAGTGTCAATGGGAAGGAGGAGCAGGAGGAGAGTTGCTGAAGAGTTGAAGAGGGAAATGGATGAATTCCACAAGTCGGCGTGCTCAAATGACACCTGTGGAAAATTCTGTCGTGTCATTGTGCCGTTCCTATCCTGTTGCCACGCCGTCCTCCTAAACCTCCATCGGTTCTCCGCTGCCCCTCGCCAACGTGACGTCAAAAGTGCAGCGTCTTCATGTGTGCTTCTTTGTTCTTACGTGTGTCGTGTGGTTGGTTGGTTGCCGTTCAGTGATTCAGTCGGGCCGATGAACGAGCTGCTCCTCGAGGACATGTCGCGAGCACCGTCTACGCTTGCTGTCACGTGGCCGTCGCCTCCAGGTAGCTCTGTAGTTTGCGGACGGTGGACTCGTCCAGTGAAAAGAGGTCAAAGTCAAAGGTGGTGTTGGTCACGTTGAAGTGGCCGGTCTCTTCGATCAGGTTGACGATCTGAGATGTAGACAAGCAAACACATGGTTCCCCCGCACGTGAGCAAAATGTGCTGCATACAGTATACTATAATTGAAAATATTTGTCAAATATAAATAAAGCCGAAAAAAGGCCTTTGTCAAAAAGTGGATATTTCCATCACATCTGATCAGTTAAGCTTCACCGTTAAGCAATGTAACATAATTGATTTCCTCACTTCCACCCAACATCTGAAATATTGACTCTATTCCCACCTTCAAATCCCACCTCAAAACCCATCTGTTTAAAATCACATTCACAATTTACTTTAATCAGCTCATTTTATTATTTATCATGTTATTGTTCTGGTGTTTATTGTTCCATTGTTTTTAGATTGTAAAGTGTCCATGGGTGCTTTGAAAGGTGCTTGTAAATCAAATGTAATATTATTATTATTATTATTATTATTTACTTTGTATAAGCTAGCAGGAGAAGTGAATCATTTCAACCTAGAGAGTTGGCTGCCTAAACAGTCTTCCATAATTGAATGCACGAGTGCAACGGGGCCCTGCGATTGGCTGGCAACCAATTCAGGGTGTCCCTTGCCTTGTGCCTGAAGACGGCTGGGATATGCACCAGCACCCCCCGCGACCCTAATGAGGAATAAGCGGTACAGAAAATGAATGGATAGATGGAGTGCAACGGGAACAAAACTACAGCGGCAAAATAACAAGCTATATGTCTAAATTGTGACATTTAATAAGATTTTTTTTAACAGACAGATTAAATGAACCCTGTCAACTGACGTAATCAAACAAAAAATGGCAACTGTAAATCTGAACTAAAGCGAATACATAAACCATAGCAGAGAGAGGAGCACATATACCAGGCCAACCGGACGGTATGCAAACGAGTTTCATTTTTTTACAGTTTCGTTCCTTATTGTGTCTGCCTATTGTAGTCCCAGGTTCTTGCTCCACGATCGTCCCAGTGTAAAAAGATTGCACGTCATTATAGAGCAGAAGCTCGGTTACCACCGTAACAGCACCGTTTCATATAATTGATTTATACTTATGGCCTAGAACAGGGGTGCTCACACTTTTTCAACACGGGAGCTACTTTTGAAATGACCAAGTCAAAATGATCTACCCATTATATTAAGAAATATATTGACGATTCTTGCAACTCATGTTGATATATAACCGCATACGTAGCACAACATAATTTTGTCCATTTTTTGCCATTACCTGAGTTCACGCCGATAACTGGCAGACGAGACAAACGCACTTGGAAAATGTCATCGTGGAAAAAAAGTCCCACTCCCATTCCATATGAAAGTGATGCTTTTTTTCTTCTGACTTGGTCTAGCTCCCCCACTCGTTTTTATACCCTATTTTACGTTTAAGAGGATAAAACCTAGCGAAAATTAGGATGTAACTAACGACTAGCGTTTTAACTTTGCATTGTTTGAGCACGCACAGTGTACCTAATAATGAGATGTCATACGATTGGTTGTCCGGTGTTAATCAAGTGAAGGGATGGTTGATTGGCTAACGTCAAGTTTTTCCCCCCAAAACAGCTCAACTTTATTTGTATAGCGTCAGTTCATGACAAATGTCACGCGATTTACCAATAGTACCTTGGAGATCGATTGGTCGATCGCGATCGACGTATTGAGCACCCCTGGCCTAGAAGGTGTTTCATGATTGCAATTAAGTCTTTACCACTGTTTTAGTGTAGATAATGATGGACTATGGATCCAGCAGAGCACAAACAAATTTGGGTGATGTCATGGAGGACCCCTTCATTATATGATGCAGTTTGGACATATCTGCCCGTAGGTTGCTTCACGTGTTCTTTTAATGGGCAAAATAAGAGCCATTAAATCAAAATTAGGTGTGGAATGTAAATGAAGCCAGGACACGGAGGAAAGTATGCTCACCTTGCTCAAAAGATCAAAACAAGAAGGCACAGTAAACACTTAGGAGTCAATTATGATTTCAAGACAATAGCCAAAAGCCAGGCCTTGATCAAGACAAGAACACATACCTGTTGCAGGACATTACGCTCCCTTAATGCCATTAGTCTGCGGTGGAGGTCCACTAATTCTTCTGTGTAGGCCTGCAGCGTTTTTGGGGGTGGGGATTGATTGGGGTGTTGAACAGCAATACATATTTGTTCAGTAAAATACAAATGCCTTGCTCAGAGATATTTTCATTGTTGAAAATAGACGTCAACAAAGCATCGTAAAAACACAATAAATCAATAAAATTTAGCAAAGAAACGAGTTAGCATGGACATTTTGTTATTACAGTAATCCCTCGTTTTTTGCTGTTAATGGAGCAGGACCAGCGGCGATAGACAAAAATCAGCCAAGTGGAGTTATATAGAAACCCACGTGATAAGACAGAAGGGGCTGCCGGGCGGGGCTGAGAAGATGCACAGCCAATGCACATGGCTGTAAACCATGCGATATCATGCTGTCATTGGGTGACGTCAGCCCTGGGAACCAACCAAGCTACAGCCAAGTACAAAACCTGAGTCATTCGGCATTTTTTTTTCTGAACATTCTTCCCCCCTAAAAAAAATCCGCCAAGCACTGAAACCGCAATAAATGAACCGCGGAGAAGCGAGGGATCACTGTATATCAGTCGATGTAGATCCATCTGAAGGATGTTATATGTGGTGATGAGGGTTGGGTGGCAGTTTGTTAAAACATCTGGGTTTGCCAAAGAGCAATCATTTTCAACTGAATTACTCAACATGGGTTAAAATGACAGACGTGTGAGTTGAAGCATAAAAAGTTGAGGTATTTACCCTTCCTACCTTGTCGTATCCCTTCTTCAACACCTTCTCGGAACGGAACGAGGAGTCTGGACTCTTTCTGACAGACACCTGCACTCACACAAACACACACAAAGAGAGATTCAAAAATGAGAATCAAAAGATAGGAGACGATGGTTGTTGCAGAAGCAATGGAATAAATGGTTAAGAACCCAGAAATTATACACACACACACAGACACACACGTCATTATTTTGAAAAATAATTGTAACTGTATATTTATTACAAAAAAAAAAAAAAAAAAAACTCCAGAGCCAAGTATCTCCACATGGGGGTGAATGATGTCATTTGTAACAACTATGTGTCAACTTGAGACAAGTTCCTCCATTGTCATCATTCACATATGATTCCTTTCAATGTCGCCCATAAATGTGCCCCCTGAGTGGCGGCACAAAACGGGGCCTCACTTTATTATTGGAGGAGCTGTGTTTCTGCTGGGGTGGGGCGGGGTCTCGACTGGGGCGGTGCGAGCCGTCACTGCTGTCACTCTCGCTGTCCAGGCTCAGTCTGACAGAGGGAGAGGGACAAGGTCGTTAGGTCGCTCACACACACAGACTGCTCACTTTCCGTATGTGAAGGTGAGTCACAATTCATTGAATGTCCCGTTAATTGCCATTGAAATGGGTCAACGCTATATATGGTTGTGTGTCGGGGGGCCGACCCAGGCGCGAGGGATGGGAGGGGGGTTGTATAGTTCCCCTGAAAAGACTGACCGAGAGTCACGATTGGGGGGATTGGTCTTAATGGGAGTCCCGTCCTCTGAGCTACTGTCATCATCGTCTGACTCCTCTGACTGGATCTCCTCCACCATGGATCGCAGAGGTCCTGGGACAAACAAAGCAACTTCAAATGGCACTCTGGAGCTTCATCTTTCTTTCAATTGTCATTCTGAATGGCTATTTGACATTCTGAGGAGGCATATTTGGATGTGGGTCACAAAGGCCTCACACAGACCTCTGAAACCAAGTCAAATTACTGCACCTTGTCCTGGTTTCTGTCCCGGCTCAAAGTCAGAGTCTGAGCTGGAGTCGGAGCTGGAACTGGAGTTTGAAGGACTGGAAGGAGCCGATTGCTGTAGGAAGAGAGAGGCATGATTTTGTTTTTATGTTTGTATGCTGAGAGGGCTCCTTAATCTGATCAAGAATGCTTTCTACCACAGGTGTCAAAATCAAGGCCCGGGGACCAAATCGGCCCGCCACATGATTTTATTCGGCCCGCAAAAGCAAATGAAGTTCCGTGATGCTTGCTAAAGTCCAAAATCAACATTTCAAATTGCCCTGCGTAAACCACAATAACAGTCATTATTTTTTACTTCAAATTTGAAAACGGGTTACTCATTAATTTGTTGTGCACTCTATATATAATATGTGGAGGTCATGGGATTGATGGGATGTGCAGGAATTTAATGGCTTCTCCAAATTCATAACGGCCCCCAAGAGGAAACCGTAACTACATGTGGCCTGCGGGAAAGAATGGGTTTGACACCCCTGCTTTTTTTCAAATATGTATGGGCTGGGAAATCTGACAGTTTGAAATAAATTTTGGTGCAAATATCTCACCACTTATGTTGTTTCAAAAAAAGAAACCAATAAATCCAAACACAGAATGGCCATCAAAACGGGTACCGCACTGCACATTATACCTCAGACTTGGAAGAAGGTTCATCTTCTGAGTTCGACTCGTCCGACTCGGGAAGTTTTTTGGGTTCTTTCAAATCCTGCGTGTCGTTTTTGCCTTTGGCCCAGCGGCCTTTTTCCTTGGAGTGTTTCTTTTCGGCGTAGGGCTGACTGGCAGCAGAAGACAACGAAACACGAGGGGAACCTGTGAAAGCACCACCAGATGGACCTTTAGGCCCCTCGGAGCTGCCCTTTTTCTGCTTCTTCGCACTGGGTTTCGGAGACTCCACAGCGGAAGGTCTTTTGCTTGGGGCTTTGGATTCTGCAGAATTCCCTCCCCCTCCCCCTCCTCCCCCACCGCCACCCCCTCCACTTCCCGCCCCCCCTCCTTTTGGAGACATGCCCTCCATCTTTGACTCCTTCAGGGTGAGTTTGGGCTCCTTGAAGGCCGCCTTGGGCAGAATTTTGACTTCTTCTTTTACTTTCATGTCTGATGGCTTTTTTGAAGATGAGGATGAAGAAGCGTCCCGGCTGCTTTTGCTACTTGCATCTCGGTCAGTGTCCCCTTTCGATGAGGCTTTACTCTCAGAGTCTTTACGGGGTCTTTCACGGTGCTCCTTGGTTATTTTGTGCGGTTTGGGTCCTTTGCTGCTGCCACCACCTCCTTCTTTGCTGGGTTCCTGAGGGTAGAAAACAATCAGATTATTAACTACGCATTTCAAATAGCCCAAAACTCAGTTTAAGTTGCCAATAACAGCTGGAGATATAGTACAGCGGTGGTGGACCATCAGGAATTGCTAGGCCTTCTCTGCTGGCCTATATATATCTGAATCATAGACTAATGTGAATTATATTTTGTCCATAAATTCTTATTACTGGTAAATAATTCCAAATTGTCCCTGAGCTTCCTTTCATTGCTTTTCCCCTGTTGTGCTGCTTGCAGATGTCTGTTTTCGCATTTAAGCACGTTTGTCTCGTCACTAGCCAATCATAATTGGATAGAGACTAGCCAATCATAGTATCACTAGCCGCTAGTGATAAGAGCATACTGGCCAGAGCTAGCACACAAATCTGTAGCGAGCTGCATAGGCCAATATGTTTGTGTCGATTTAATAGTGATATTGTCAACCCACAATGGGCTGAGGGAGGAGAAGAAATGGATTGGGTTGCAGATATACTGTTAAAGCCATTTTCAATATGGACTTTTCAAGAATAGATGGACATCATTAAGGTTGGACAGCTTCGAAGCTAGCAAAAATAGCAAGTAGTATTGCAATTTTTTGAGGTAATCATGAATCCACACGTTCATAGTCAACATTCAAACAGTTTAATGACAGTATTTCTTAAGTCACAAATTCTCAAGTCACAAGTTACAGTAAAGTCTCGTTATATCGATATCGGATATATCGATAGTCCCAGTTATATCGATACTATTTCTATGCACGCACTGAGAAAATTACATGCAAACAGGGTCGGATATATCGATAGTCCCGGTTATATCGATATTTTTTCGGACTCCCTTGAATATCGATATAACGAGACTTTACTGTATTTCCTATCCAACAGCATCCTCTAGTGGACGTGTAGTAATATCACACCACATTCGCATCCTAAAAATCGTGAGCCATATATGGTTCTTTTGATGATTGCATATGGCTCGCCGATAAAACTAAATACATATTCTCGCTTTTTCACTGTTCATTTCCTGTTGGTGCTGCAGTTGGCGGAATGCGCAATTTTGAAGGTTCCCATCACAAAGAGGGTACAGCAAGTCCTGAAGAATGAATGACTCTGTGTCTTTGTGTTGTCATATTTGTTATTTTTGTTTTTCCCCAAAATGGCGGCGCGTGAACACGCAGCGGCTCCCCTCTCCCAGCAAATTGACGTTTTCATGTTTATTATGTTTGTTAAAGTAATTAGTAATAAGTGCCTTGCATGCTGGGTCCGAGAGGACAGTAATTTCATTTGTGCTATATGTCATACATATGAGCATATTTGACAATAAAGCTGAATTTGACTTTGATACTGACCTAGGTTGGCGGAAAGCGCAATTTTGATTGGATGATACTGGCCGTCATGTTGGAACAGGTGAACGCCACTTTAAATAAGCCCGACGAGTTAAAAAAAAAAAAAAATGACGAGTACAGTTCAGCTTGAATGCACCGGAGGATTCACCTTTGTGGAGAGAAAAGGTTCTGATGCTAATTTGCAATGAAACAATACCATCGATGTCAGTAGCATTTTAACAAGCCCCATGCTAACGTTAGCATCAATATACTTCTGCGAGAGAGCAGAAAGCAAGTGTGGAAGCTAATGAGCCGTGTGCAGGCTAGCTAGCAGTAACTTCGCCTAAGTACCCCGCAAGTTGCCTTTTTTTCCCGATCGTCTGGCTGGATTTTTACCAATCATGAGGAACGGAAAACCATTCATGTTAACGGTGAGTACTATCACAAAGTTATTTTAAATAATACATTCTGACATTTTGCTGAAAAGTGGCCGCGTGTGGCCGCACGTGACTGCGTGTTTACGTGTGTGTGAGTGTGTGGGTGCGCGCGTGCTCACGTGTGTGTGGCTCTCACTGAAAAACATTTCGAAATATTTTACTTTTATGGCTCTCTTGGTCAAAAAGGTTCCCAAGCCGTGCTGTAGAAAGTTTTAAAAATATATTCTCCACAATCAGTTTATTCCATTCTGGGGTGTTTTCATCATTTTGATCAGCTCCCTTTTAAGAATGTACTTAGTTTTTGTATGTCTTTACGTTGGTTGTTTGTAAAAGCATTTAAATGTGCTTTTAATAATTTAAGGCACGGTGAATTTACAATTACATAATCAGTTTCAAGAATAGATGGCCATCATTAAGGTTGGACAGCTCCGAAGCTAGCAATAATAGCAAATAATATTGACATGTTTTGAGGTTATTATGAATACACACGTTCATCGTAAAAAAATGTCCAGTTTAATGACAGTATTTCTTAAGTTTCTTCAAGTCACAAGTTATTTACTGCATTTACGGCATCCTTTAGTGGACTTGATTATTATTGTCTTTAAAATAAATCTGACATTGCCGAAAAGAGTTGGTAGTCTTTCTGCAGTCGGGTCACAAGAAATGGATCAATGCAGATTAAAATATATTAATTGTGATATATTTAACTGAGTTCAGGCTGTCCGATATAGAGATGTTTACATTTTTTCTCGAAAGATAAACTGGTTGACTAATTCAGCATGCATGCTAGTGCACAACCGCATTTGGTAACAATTAGAGCTTGGGTTAGTGAGCTTGGATGGCAGATGTGATGGTCAAAGACATCCTGTAAAACACAGTTTTACTCCCACAAAGGAAACTCATAAAAAAAAAATATGAATGACAAATGAAGGCGTGGTGGAGAAATTCAAGAACAAAATCCTTTCAGCCATCCCCTAATATTTCAAGTTATTAAGGTTTGATTCGTAGCCCAAAGGAAGGGGAAAGCAGAGCTGAACCGAGTCCTTATAAAATGACAAGCAGTGTCTTGGCAGCGCAACTAACCTTTGACACATGAGATGTCTTTGTTTTCTTGGGATCTGAGAAGGCTGAGAGGGGGATGGTAGGGAGGATTGGATAGTCCGGACTGGGCCTTGACACTGCTTCAGCCACCTCCGGAACCACCAATACCTGCAATTCATAAAATATATATATATTAAATTCAAACAAATGGAAAAGGTGTTACTCTGTTTTTTTAAACCAGCAGCTACTGTGTTCAAACGATACGGATTGAACATTGAGCTGAAAGTGTACTGAGCAAACTCACCCCTCCAGCTTTGATCAGCTTTTTCCTGAAATCTTTGGTGGGGTTGTTGAAGGTAAGCTTCTCACAGCGAAGGTGATTAACAGGAGGATTGCCCTCCAAATTCAGGAATAGGTCATAGTTGAAACATACTTTTTTTGGCTCTTCCTAAAGAAATTTCACAAAGAATTTCAACATGTGGCTATGAAAGAGTAAACAAAAGATAACAGCTGTACCCCGTCAAGTGAAGCATACACCGGTAATACAAATATTACTCAGAGAATTGGTGATGCTTCCAGGTGTAAGGCACTCACAAACGAGAGCAGCATACTTATGTGTCCTATTTTATTACTTCAACAACTCAAGAACATGACAAAATGACAATGTCATTACTTGTTCTGAATGTTTTTGTACTGGCATTGTCTGAGACTAAAAGTTTCTAATAGTTGCCAGCACTTAATTAACTACACCACTCCTGGATTCAGCACAACATGTATTTCGAAGAAAGCGGACAGCCAAAAAGTCGTTCCATTAACAAAATGAAAGACTTCTTTTGCTTAAACTAGATATACAGTAAGCATGTCCTGTTGAAATGTACAAAAAAATATTTCAAAAACACATCATTTTTAACAGGCTCAATTTCCCATTTCAACCAATGTACTAAAAGCAAGAGAACTTTTTACCCCTCTCACCTTGTTCTTGAAGTACACCTCAATCAGCATGAGAAAGCTTGCGTAACCCGATTCCTCCACTTTGTATGGGGGCTCCTTGCATACTGCAGGCACAAACAAAGGCATAACAGGCATCAGAAATGTTTTTGTAAACACATTTGGGTAAATTAATCAGTTAGGGGAAAAAAGCATACTTTTTGGAGGCTTCAAACGTAATCACCTAACGACATTCCGCTTGTGAAAACAGCAAAAAAAAATTGTGGAAAAATTGCTGATACAGTACAATGTATATGGCAGCTGCAGCAAACATTAAATGACATTTGCACGACATGCATAACATTTACCGACCGGTACTGACATAAAAACAAAACCTTCAAGCAGAAGGGTTTTGTTCTAGGTTCTCGGTTTTGTTCTAACTTCAATTTCAAGTTTGAACTCTTCAAGATGAAACAATGGATGTTTTTTTTCCAGAATTCTAAAAGGTATGTATGGCGCAAGACAAAACACTGCTCAATTTCATTGGAATATTGGCGATGGATGGTGGTGGCTCATGTTGCAGAGTGTATGTTATATATATTCGTCTCACATTTTGTTGATGTTTGTGCCTCCAATCCAGATCATGACTATTTTAGGTTGATTAAAAAACAAACAAACATACACTGGAGACATTTTTTTTGTCAGCGAGCCTCCTTGAACTGACTCACATGACTATATTTTTTTCATGGCAGTCATATGAATGGATTGAGCAAAACCGTGGTGACGGTCCTTCCTTTCAATGACACGAGGAGAGCGGACCGCAGGAGAGGAACAAACAGGTATGACTAACAATCCTGAAAGTGCTGCAGCACGGGAGCATTTGGGCTATCTGATTGAGAACGGAGATGGAAATCTCAAATTCGACAATACCCAGACGATTTGTTATTCAAGATGTTAATGAAGTGCCAAAGACAGCATCAGGAAATTAATTCAAGTCGGGCATTTATTATGTCAATTAATATATTGGTTATAAATATACTGAATAGAATATTGTTAGAAATACATCAATAAAATAAATGTTAGAAACTTCTCATTCACTGCCAGACAATGTACAAAAATGTGTCCACTCCAGTGCCAGGGTTTTTGTAATTTTCACTCAAATTGCAGGACCCACAGAATATAGTTTTAGGACTACATAAACATTCAAAGCAGTGTAAGAAACCTTAGACTCAGGAAAAAAAAGAGTTAATTCCTAAATTATATGGGTCTGGAGTTATCTGAGCTTGAAATGGGGTGGCAGCACAAAAGGCAAATGCTTCCACCTTATGGGAGGGAAAAACATTGCCAGATTTCTGACCTGAAAAACTAAAACTCGAATAACTTCAGGTATGGCATTCCACGCCATGCTTTTCAATTCCCAAATAAATTCGGAAATGGCAGTGAATGAAGTCAAGCATATTCACATACACATATTCAGTTCATTCATTTAATTATTTATATCATTTTTTACAAAATGATTTGAGATGTGTAATATATATATATATATATATATATATATATATATATGTTAAAATTATATGTCGCCTCTTCATGATGTTTAATCAACGCTTAATCACAGAAATGAGGCAATTAAACAACCTTAAAAGTCACACAAAGCTTCTATTGAATAGATGTGATTATAGATTCTATTGCATCTTTCCTTCTCGCTGTTTTAATAATTTCCAATTGTCTTCATTTAGATCCTCAGTTTTAAATCGGTCAATTCGCTATTGTATATGGCATTAGGTATGTGAGTGTGAAATATGTCACAGAGGCAGGGTGTGAACGTTGGTGGCTATCTTACCTCTCTTGGGTTTGGGGAAGCTCTCATGGAGGCGGAAGACAACCTTATCTACAAAGTGCTGGATGTCGCCGTTCTCTGGACCTCGGACAAAAACCATCCAGTCGTGGGTGAAGCCCTCTGATGTGACTTTCTTTCTCAGCTGAGCTCTGTGGCCCAATTCCAGTTTCACCTGCACTGTGCACTGGAAACATGAGAACAAAAGTTGCTGTCAATGCTCTGCCTTTTTGATTTAGTCAAAAATGTCCAGGAAGTGCAAGGTCAGCAAGAGAAGACAAGGAGAACCCTAAGAAATGAGAAGGGCGCGCCCAATCAAACCATGTCACCCATTCTCGGCATGTTTTAACAATTTCATGATCGAAGCAAGGTTAAATAAAGGTTATGTTTATTCAGCTGGATGCTTTGTGCATTCAAACACTTTACTGCTTTCTAATGAAGAACAACCGTCGTTTAATAAACATGTACAGAACAATCACCAATTCTGCTTTTGACAACAGTCCAAGTCAGGAAAACATTAACCAAATCACAACGCGACAAGTAAGAAAAAAGGCAAATTATGAAGGAAATGAAAAGTATGAATTGATATTCTCACGATGACTACAGTGAATTTAATTTGAAACACAACTTTCAGCCATTGCTATAAAATCCACTAAGCCGTTCAGTATGATAATGATTGTGTTCAGGAATAGCTTGAGTAACATTCAACAATTCTTACTCCCCCCAACAATTCAAATGTCCATAGCATGTTGTTTGTCAAACCAAAACTTTAGCCAAGTGTGACCTCAATATTATAAAAAAAAGAACATCTTCCATTTCCAAACAGTTGCATGTGAAAGGTTGCGAACTGATCTTCATCTGCATCATGACTCGCGACAAATGAGTTTTATTCAACTAAAAGCACAGGGACAATTCTAAGGTGACGTGTTTTTGCTAGACATCATGTACACATCTCAGTGTAGGTCGGGTATACAGTATGCGAGTCTTTGCATTTAATAAACTTGTGGAGCACCCTTTGGAAGCAATACCACAACCAAATGTTTCCTTTATTTACAGCTCAGATCTGCAAAATGGCCAGAACAACTTGTAGAATTATTAAATTTAAAACAGATTCTTATCTTACAGACAGTGTATTGTCGGTGTTCAAATACCTGACATGTGACACTCTGACGAAGGCGGAAGTAGACGCCGAAACATGTCAGGTATTTGAACATGTTTTAAATTAGATATCAGGTAGACAGGATGAACTTAATACAACTATTGTAGAATTTATTTTTTTACAACACAGATTTAGGTCACAAACATTATTATTATTATATGTCTGATGTGAACTGATCATGTATCTCAATTGGATCGAGTTATGGACCCCGGATGGGGAAATGGCTTCTATCCGACTTGGGGGCGGAGGAGAGCTTCATGAATTGCACATGTCCACAAGAAGACAGTGAATACACTTTAATGAACATGCCAAGTCTAAAGTGGCACTGTTACGTGACCACAGGAGAAGAAAAAGAGTAACCCGAGCATAAAAAAGAAGAATCTGGATGTAGGAATAAGTGCAAAAATGGCACTTATTGCATTTCAACACAATCACGGGGAGAATGTGCTGTTTGAATGGAGGATGAAGGTGGAGCTTATGCTACAGGTCTTCACACTGAACAGGGTTGCGGGGAGTTGCTGAAGCCTTTCCCAGCTGACTTCGGACAGAAGGAAAAATACACTGTGAACTGGTCGCCTTACAGTCACAGACCACATTGCACACGAACAACCATGCACACCCACATCCACATCGTCACTGAGTGGGAACCGAACCCACGCTACACGCAAACAGGTCCAACATATGTACGACTACAACACCATTGCCGAGTTCAACGTATGCTTCAAACTATAATTGAACAAGGTGTGCACTTTTGGTTGCCCAGTTATTACCTCTGCCTCTTTTTTTCTCATTCTGTCATCCAGGTGCGAAATAAACAATTTCTTTGAGAATATGAAAAGTACAGTACAAAATACAAAAGCAAGTCAGGTTGGGGTTTTTTATGTGCTGCATATATTTGCCATGTTCTGTGAGTGTGAGCAATGTGCAATGTCTTATGCCCATCTTACAGGGAACATTGGGTCAGATTTTTTTAAGACAAAGATGAAGGATGATAAGTGCCATAACAGTTCAAAATAAAGTGGTTAAAAATCCTTTCACATTTCTTTAGTGTGGACAGGAAAAGGCATACTGTTGTACCCCCCTGATGAACGAACAAATTGTGAACAAAGTGTGTAAGTCACACGTGAGGAATGGGGAGTGGGGGGAAGGGGGATGCAGGAAATCAGTAATAACATGGCCAATGATCCAGTCAGTCCTCAGCAGAACTTACACGCACACATACACGCGCACACACAATACACACAACTCATGACAGGAAAACAGCTGATCTCTTATCGGCATTTCCAAACTAAGTGGTTCTGCCATTCGAGCCAGGGCCAGTGATCATGATCCAGTTTGGTATAAAAGAGCTGTGCATCTGGCTGTGCCGAGATGATGCATTGGGCACATAATTATTTCACACCTAATCAGCACATCACTTTGCAGTTTAGAAGATTTAAATTCCTTTAGCTTCCGGTTGGGCAGCAACATAAATCTTTATATTCCACTAGCATCAACTCGTATCATTTCAAATACACTGCAGTTTTTTTTCCATAGGAATTAAAGTACCACAAGATAGGTTGTTCCAGTGTTAAATTATAATCGTAAATACCGATACTTATACCTCGGTTTACGAACGCTTTAGCTAACGAACGTTTGGCCTTATGAACAATAAATTCGTGAGAATATAATCTTGGCATACGAACTAGTTTTCGCGACACACACCGAGTGCCACAATGGCTGGCGGACTAGTTTTCGGCGGAAGAACACCAAACCACACGGCCGAACACTGCCACCGTGGCTTCCGGACTACTTTTCCACACGCCCTTTCTCAGAGTGCATACGTGGCATAGGTGGTTTGCTATCGAGTGGATACTTTTGCTTTTTTTGGGAACGAAAAAGACCCCACCACAGGCTAGTGTTCAACCGAAGAGGACACAAAACAAAATTACGGTCGAACAGAAGAAGGACATCATCGAGAAACACGAACAAGGTGTGCGTTTGTGTGACTTAGCGTCCCAGTACCGGTATGCTAAGTCGACCATTGCTACGTGTGGCTCAAGATGTTTCTGTGTTGTCTAAGCAACAGTCTCAGGCAATAGAAGAGGTTGAAAAACTTTTGTTGATTTGGATTGACGAAAAGCAGCTCGCAGGGGACCGTGTTAGTGAGGATATTATCACCGAGAAAGCACGGCAACTTCACTCGGATTTCATCAAGAGGCAACTACATCAACGACCATGACAAAGGTAAATAAAACGACTATTACACAGTACGGTTTATTTCTTTAATAACAATACAATAGCACATTTATTATACATAAATGAGGTATATTTTGTGTAGTTTTAAGGCTTATTTAGTAGAAAATCATGTTTTATGGGGAACTGGTAACGGATTATTCTCATTTTCATGGTTTCCTATGGGAATTTAATGTTTGGAAGACACACTTTTCGCCTTACACACACTTTCTCACTGTATAGTGGATGTTTTTTTTTTTAATCATCAGCACTGAGGACTTTAGTTTTCCTCCTGCTTCATCATAACTTTCAATATGGCACCATGTAGGTTACTTCAAATGCGGATTGCGCAGAAGCCCCGGTGGGTCCTTCATAAGCCACTGGAGATTTGAACCCCGATTGCATATGAGCCTGTCTCTGTGCAGAATGAAGGATATTACCGCAACATATGTATGAAGTGTTCATGATCAATGTGTCGTGCAATTCACATCAGCTGCCTTGTTCATCAATACATGGATCACGAATCAGTCTTTTTTAAATCCTTGTTTCAGGTTCTTTGGAGTAAACCACAAAAAAAAAAAAAAAAATTAAGGACTAAAAAAGGAATTGAGTATTAAAATTTGATGGTGCTCATCATATTCTTACTTTATGCTATTATGGGTTACATTTCTGTCGTAGAATTTAAAATAAAGACATCTTGTACAACATGAATAACATTGCCTTTAAACTACTTAAATGAAACATTAGCATCTTTATAGCAAAATTTTGACCTCACATTAGCGTCCATGTTCTTTGCCAGCTTTCCATAGATCATGTTGCTGAGTGCTGACTCCAACAGGCTTCACCCACTTGTCCCAGGATTTTGTTTTCCACTGTACACAGTGCCCCGCAGTGTAGCTGGTTGTCATAGAAATGTCAAAGGAAGGAACTGCTGTGCTGTCATCCCCATGACATAAAAATAAAAAAAAATGAAATACAAATTGGCCTCAGGTGAAGTGTTAAGGTCATTAAGATCTCTCTTTGAGCATTGTGTCAAAAACCAGGCAGAAGGAGGAACTGTGGTATCGCCTAAAACTACTATTTTGTCATTTCTGTTTGCATCCAACACAAGCTATTCAGTAAAAAGAGATAGAAACTTGGCTATATGGACACTTCGAGATAGAAACTTGGCTATATGGACACTTCTAAGGACAAATTATGACAGTGGCCTGACTCAATAATAGCCAAGCCGATCAGTTGTCTACAAAGAAATGAATGTCTGTGTAAGCTCTCAGTCGTACAGGAGTGGTCCATCGATGAGAAGGTTTCTTCAGCCGTCATCTGTACAAATTTGAAGGTTTCGGACGTCCCAACCTGAGGGTAGGGACCTATCATAGCTGTGTCCGGCGCCGCCATGGCTGGACATTAGGGATATATAAATAGGGCTGATACGACCAGTCAGACTTTAGTTCGCTGACGAAGCCTCTTGGATAGGAGGCGAAACGTCCGAAACCTTCAAATTTGTACAGATGACGGCTGAAGAAACCTTCTCATCGAAAGAAATGAATGGCAATCCGACCTGTGCAACACACAATCAAAAGTGTTTTTCCAGTGGAAATCTATTCACAGACAAAAATGTGCAGATATTTATGCACCTCATTGATGCAGAGAAAACTGACAATATTTCGCAAGTTCCAGGCAGTTGAACAATGTCTTCTGAATTCTCACTCACCAATATTAAGAGAGGGAATGATATTTAAGTGTAGTTTTCCCACAGGATCTAATGAAAATTCCTTTATTGACAGATGATATGATATGTTATTTGTTGCCATCATCGAAGAACAAACGTTTTCAGTTCGGGCACTGAAGGTCCAAGAGGCTCAAGACCTAGGTAAACGCAACCCCAAAAAATATATTTAAAATAATGTGTGAGGTGGCCATTTTGGCACTTTCTTTTCATTCATCTTCCGGACCGCTTTATCCTGACAAGGGTCGCGCAGGGTGCTGGAGCCTATCCCAGCCGTCTGTGGGCAATACGCGGGGGACACCCTGAATTGGTTGCCAGCCAACCGGAGGGCACAGAGAGACAAACAACCATCCGCTCTCATACTCTACACACTAGGGACAATTTAAAGTGTTCGACCAGCCTTCCATGCACATTTTTGGAATGTGGAAAGGAACCCAAGGACCGGGAGAAAACTAATTAACTCAGATTTTACAAAAACAATATTCACCAGAATGTTGTATTTAAATGAGTGGAGGTGTACGGAACAAACAGTATTATGGGGAATAAGTGCTATACCTGAGTGTTGCCAGTATCCCATTAACCAAAGAGAATTGAACAACAAAATGCTCCGAGGAGAAAAACAATGTTAATGACCCACAATTACACTTTTTTGTTTAAAATGGAATGTAAACCGTGCAAGGACTATTGCTACGTGACTGCTGTGATTTAATCGGCAAACATCCAATAATACTAAATCACACCAAACCAGTTTGATATCGACCCAGCTTCACCAACAGTGTACATTTAGGACACATTGGGTCAATCCTTCCAATCAAAGCATGAGTGCGTTCAATTTTTCCACATTGGGATTTTGCCAAAGTTGCCCCTTATTCACTGGCATTATACTCAAGAAAATGAGCACACGGTTAATCATTAACTAATGTTAGCCAGCATTACAAAATAATGGTGTGCTTGTTGGGTTTCTTGGGCAAGCATGACAGGTATCAGGCAGGCCCCCGCCCTGGCTTGAGCAGCACGACCAGAGGGGACGTGTGAGCCTTTCCCCGGAGCCTTTCCCCTTGACTCGGTTCCTTAGCCTTTATCCAAGGGCCGATATTCCAGCGGTTGTGGGAAGTCGCTTAGCGTAGCTGGACACAAACGCCTCTCAAAAGCTTCTCAGGGTAACTCATAATTGCATTAGACTTGGAACCGAAATAGAGCAAATTAAATACCGGGTGGCTACATCTTTGTGTGGTGGTTTGTGGCTTGGGCTACGCAGCGGCGCTGAATGGAGCGTCGGTGTGAAGCTAGTTAGCGGTAAATGCCGATGTATGAGTAGCCAGCTAGCATAGCTCCAGAAGCCAAACAACTACGACTTGTACAGCGGCACCGAAGCGGCGCTTTTTCTTCTCTCTCTCTCTCTTTCGCTCTCCCTCCCTTCATCGCTCTCTTCAAGCGACTACAACAGAGGATCCATTGCCGCCCGACCAGCGAGAAAGTAGGCAGTATTTTCCCGGTGAAAGGTTCAGAGTCCAAAAGCAGAGACAGAAGCCAACCTACCTGATTTTCCATGTTTCACTGGCTTCAGTAATGGCTGTTTTTATTTACAGCGGCGTTTGTGGAGCGTCTACGGTGCCTTGACTCCTCATTGTGTGTCAATCCAGCCGAGAAGCGGAAGGCAGACGGCCCCCTCCCCGTCCAGACGGTCCGCTGGAAGGCGACCCAAACAGAAGGCTCTCGTAGCCAATAGGAAAGCGGGGATTTTCGGCCTTCCTGAAAACAGCCAATCTAAGGCCATTAGAAGGCGGGCACGGTCCCTTACTGCAAATACAAATAAAGCTTTTTGTATTGGTATTCTCGAGTGACAGTGGCTATGTCCCAATGGCTGCACCTCTGATTCAATTGTAAAATGCACACAGTGTTAATTGATAAGAATGAATAATATTATAATCAATGCAGAATATAAATACGTTTTGCTTAATTATTACATCCCTCGTAAATTAACACAGGATAAAGCACCCAGACAAATTGTCTGTAGTGTACATTCTTACAGCAATGATAAATATGTACAGTACATGTATTAACCAAAGGTTGCTGCGTTTCATTTATTGATGAGCCTTTCTGTTCATGGCGCTATCACGAAGTAAAATATACGATATTATCTATTTATTATAAGTGCTATAATGCCATCCATCCTAAAAGTCCACAAAATAAAACATTCACTCCATCTAGTTTTACACATGAAGTATAAAATGAGCCTCAGATTTTGCACTTTTGCCTGAAATTTTAAAAAGAATTACACTAAGATAAAATAAATCGTGACTTTTCTTCAGTTGCTTGTGGATTGTTGTTTTTTAATGGCCAAAAGAATGACTGGCTGTTTTTTTATGTAAAGAATAGTGTTATTAGTTCGACGATGGCACATGACTGAGGCAATAAGGATGTTGCAGTGTGAGAAGTAAAAGAACGTTGAGCAGCTTTTCTTCTGATTAATGCTGTCTATTTTTAAAAGTCAGAGGGTGTTGTTCGTGTCTATCGGGTGGTACACTTTGAAGTGAGAATATTCAGTCTCCACTTTGCCCTGCAAGGTCACCACTCTCACTGTGGCGATGCTTCCTCTCCTATATAATCCAGTTTGCTTTTGAGCCAAAGCAGTGGAGAAGGAATCCCACCTTGGCTTTCAGTCATAAGGGTGTCCAACTCATATTGAGACATCAAGTCTTTAATCCTCTTTTTCATTGTGAAAGAATGAAACAGAAC